>NC_058414.1:45482227-45548076 GCF_002201575.2 Neomonachus schauinslandi | reverse complement strand
TTTCCTTTCCTTTCCTTTCCTTTCCTTTCCTTTCCTTTCCTTTCCTTTCCTTTTTCTTCAAAGCACTAGCTGGCATGTAACATTTGTTCCGGAACTACTCATGGGTAGAAATAAGGAAGATAAAGGTCTTTTTGCTTTGAACAAATTTGGTGCTGAAACCTGGTGGGGTTTAAGTTTCTCAAGCCTAGGTTACAACTTGTGTTCTCAAAGAAATAAAGGCTTTTCTTACATGTCAAATGCATTATTCAAGAATCACAGACTCCAAAGAAAATGAAACTCTTCATTTAAACAGTTGTTTTCTCTTTTTCCTAAAACATATTATGACTTATTTTTAGTTCTTCACAATACAATTACTCATAATTTAAAAATGAATTAAAATTAATTTTTATTAGTTAATAAAATAAGTAATAAATTGTTAACCATTTGAGAGCAAATTTCTTCCTTAATTCAATAACAAACTTTTTCCTACCTATTTTTACATAGAGCATTTCTGTAAAATACATATTCTAGGGTCTATTAGGTAACATAATACAGAAGTTTAAAAAATATTATTATTTACAAGTGCAGGATTTAATTATGGCTCAAGAGAATACACTGATAATTTGTAATACTGAGGTAAAATATATGCTCATATTTCTTTTTTAAAGCCTTAATTAGAACTACCCAAAATGCATGTATTAAGAAAAAGATTCAGAATATATGTTAATCTAAGGTAAATCTCTGTATTTCATGTTCCTTTAGGGTTCTCTGTTTTTAGCTAATTATATCTGCAGAAATTTATTGTCTGGATTCTAAGGTTTTTAATATTTTAGTATGTGTTCCTTAATTAAGATTTTCCTGTCATGTTCACTTTTTTTAATGAGAAAAATGCATAAACCCCTTTCTTGTTGTTAATGTCTGTGATGTGGAGAATATGTAAAGTCTTGCTAGGCACGGCCAGCATTAGGAACCCCATTTCTTATAACAAGCAAGGATTCTTCTGTGAACATCAGTTATGTAAATAATACAACATAACACAAAACAGAAAAGCCCTCAACTAAATGTGACCAGAACTCCTTTTTCTTCCCACCGCACCCAAATAAAACTTTCCCATGTTCGAGGCTTTAAAATTTAGGGAAACTATTTCACAAAGGTGATTTACATGTTGTTGAAAGCTTCATGTACTACCTCATCTTTTCTGTGCTAATTCTGTCCACATTTACTCACTCCTTCTATACTTATTTCTCTTTCTGATTCCCACCCAGCCAAACCACAAAAATTGGCTCTCTTTTATAATTTCTTTATGTTTTCAGAGAATTGGCTGACAACCAATTCCCGATCAACTCTCTATTGGTCTTGGCAATTTCCTGAAATAATGCCCAAACATTTTCCCACCTAAACCTGCACAGGTACAGCAGAAGGCTTAGTTGAAAAGAAAAGAAAAACAATCAACATGCTATGACCCCCTCAACTTTTACAAGCAGATAATAAGAATCAAGGGTCAAACCATATGGGAAATGTCCTTCAATTTGACCATGAACATGGACCAGATCTTTCAAAAACTGGTTCAACTGTTTAAAAAGCATAAGGTGACCAGATGTGCATCTCTTTACCTCCATTTCCTAGCTATTTTCATTTCCTGGGGGGAGAAAGTTTCATGTTAATGTCTTGGCTTCCACAAAAGTAGCAGCAATGCTTCTGGAGAGAAACCTTATTTCCTCCCAGGAGAAAACTAAGTAAGATGAATTTTGATTGAGAGAAAAAACCTGACCTGAGAACCAGGATTAAAATATAACTGTAGTCATATACATCAATGTTTGGACATTTAAAAAATAAATATTATCAATCTGGAATACATGTATCCCTGGGGATATACAATATGGTACTGAAGCATATAGAGATCCAAAGTGCAAATATGGGATGTGTCATTAAAGCATCAGAAAATTAAATTCATTGGTAAGCTAGTCATTAATTGATTTGAAATACCATTTCAAATTAAAATTAGCACAGATATGATGCCTGTATGGATTAGTGAATTACCACCACTAAAGGTCAAATTCTTATCCCTGTGATTGAGCACTTGGCAAATAAATCCACACACTGTTTTTCATTTACGCATAATGTGTAAGTGATAAAACCAAAGTTCACTCCATGACTGAGACAGCCCTGTGCCAATTCATAATAAAATAACTCTTTGGGTTCTGTGCAATTTTTCTGTTTTTCATTTCTCTCTTCAAAAATGTGGTGAGCAATCTCAAACTATAGGCATCTCTAAGAAAGGAGAAATTGGACATGACCAGGCCTCTGAGAATGTGGTGTGACCTCCACTGATACCATTAGGAAGACATATCTTGACATCTCTGTCTATCCCTTTGGAGTGACAAGACCCTGGTGTTTAGATGACTATGATTAGGATGAAGCAAGAAACTTCTTGTCACTACAATTCTAAAGACTTAGCCTGACTCTTCTTCCTCAGTGGGCTCTAAGCAGGGAGACCATTCATACTGTGGCAGATTGGAGAGTTAAAATGGTGTTATTAGTAACTGTGTTGGGACAACAAGAATGTCCTAAGAAAACTGAGCCCTATTTTTATCACTGCTCAAAGGGAAGTGTGAAGAGGAGGGATTAAAATCTGAGTTAATTGGACACATTGATTCTAAGAGCATTTTTTGAGATGATCTTTCCCACAGTGTCATTCCCCAAAGTATGTCACAGAAAATGCCAAAATTACATCAGGTTTAACATAGAGCACACAGTCTCAAACACATTCAGAGATGATCTCTGTGACACATTAGTTTCCTTCCCCAAGACTTTAGGATTGCTCTCTTGACCATAAGAGTTTCTCCATGAAAAATTTAGAACAAGGTTAAAAATTTCTAGGAGACAAGGGGTGACTCTTCTACACTGCTCTGCAGTCCCCAGATTAAAAATCTCACGAATATTTTTGCATAATTGTAAAGGGGAAGGGACAACTAGTCATTCGAACTAACTTCCCTGTTATTTGGTTAAAACACAATAAATAAATTAAATAATGGAGGTTCCCTTCAGGTACCATAAGACAACAAGAACATTTTTTTAAAAATCACTTTTTATATATTGGTATTAAACATATGACAATGATAAGTTACAAAAACAAAGACTAGATTTTTTTTTCTTGAAGCAGAATTAACATATAAAAGTCACAATTTTCTCTCTCCTATACACACACACAAACACACACACACACTATATATATGTATATATACATATATAAATACATATTTTCAATATTTTATTTTTATATAATTATAAACTTACAGGGAAATTTCCACATTATCTATGTATGTGTATATGTGTCTGTGTATATGCATATATGTAGATATTAAAATATCTGAAGCTAATATGTGCATTTGGCTCAGCACAGCTACATTAACATGATAATGTATTTTTGTACAACAGTAGCGTATATAGCATGTTGACAATTTATTTTTCTAAATTTGTTGTCTTTTTTTTTTTAAAGATTTTATTTATTTATTTGACAGAGAGAGAGATGGCGAGAGCAGGAACACAAGCAGGGGGAGTGGGAGAGGGAGAAGCAGGCTTCTTGCCGAGCAGGGAACCCGATGCGGGACTCGATCCCAGGACCCTGGGATCATGACCTGAGCCAAAGGCAGATGCTTAATGACTGAGCCACCCAGGCGCCCCTAAATTTGTTGTTTTGTACATATATTTATTTCAAAATTCTCATTTCTTTCTCACCACTGTATGTTGTCTTTGCTATAATCTTTAAATTTAAGAATCTTTGAACTAATGTGTTCTTTCTTCATGTAACTCTAAAGGCATCAAATTGAGTGTAAGAGATATTCTTTGCAAATGATTATAAATATTTTTTTAATTAAACTTTGAAAATGAGTATCAGTAACAAGTACCAATATTTTAAGAGTATACCTTGAAGGTCTCAAGATAATTTCAACAGAGGGCTTTTATAAAATAGGTACCTTGTGACTTATGTATTCTAATTTTAGTTTTGTCATCTGCGACATTCAGTTAAAAATTTTGACCTCATTGGATTTGGATGAGGGGATGGTTAAGAGATATAGGTGTTATTTTTATGTCTAACTTACTAGTCATCTTGCAGCTGTCAGTGGCCCTGAAGAAATGGAATTTGGTACACATGCAAGTTGGCTATTGGAAGAAGTAAGAATTTGGGGTTCTGGGCATTAAAGCAGAGGTCCTGGGGTGCCTGGGTGGCTCAGTAGTTAAGCGTCTGCCTTCGGCTCAGGTCATGATCCCAGGGTCCTGGAATCAAGCCCAGTGTGGGCAGGGTCCCTGTTCAGCAGGGAGTCTGCTTCTCCCTCTCTCTCTGTCCCTCCACCCCGCTCATGCTCTCTCTCACTTTCTCTCTCTCTCAAATAAATAAATGAAATCTTTAAAAAAAAAATAAAGCAGAGGTCCTTTCTACATGTTATTTCCTTGGCTTGATATCCTACTCCCCTTCCTTCCTAGACTAACTCGGGCTTATGCTTCAGGTTTGGTTTGGGTAGAACCTCATCTGGGAAGCATACTCTCATGATGTGAAGGTATTAAGTTAGCTTTATGTCTGTAGTATTACATATATATCTTTATCACAGCATGGCTGATGTGTATCCTTCCATAGTATTAACTATAAAATGATGTGTTTACCAGGCTTCTCAATTAAAATTTGAAATCCATTTTCACAATGCATGACTCTCAATTCTATTGCTGAAGTGATGTGCTCTAGTTCCAACCCCATTCCATCAATCTAAATATTCACCTAGCTCCTATTATGAAAGGCACTATGCTGGGCTCACTGTAAGTGCCAAATCCAAAGCACACGCTAAGTATTTGCTTTGAGTTTAAAAGTAAAATGTAACTATTCGGAAAAATAAAGATAAAATTACCATACCACTTAAACTAGTAGTAAGCACCAGCCCCACGGTTGTGACATTTCTTCTGATGGACTCTGGGAATTTTCTGGCAATCAGAACATGAATATGCTCCAAACACGCTGCAAGTATTTGGGCTTTTGTTTGGTTTGGTTTTGTAACTGTACACATTCTCGTTTTTTCTCTCTCTCTCCTTCCCTCCTTCTCTTCCCTTCTCTCATTCTCTCTCTATATAAAAATAGTTGTTTTCTTTTTCCCTTACAGTAGAACTATGCCTTCCAGAGAGTCCTAAACATGAGAGAATTAAATGTAGGATAAATATAGGTTGTGAAGTAAAACTATACTCCAAAAATGCCATCATGTGAAATTTCTACCAAAAGCAAGCACAAAACAACAACAACAACAAACCCTCTAGATATCCCAGTAAAATGGCTAAAAAGTTGAAATATATTTTGTAAATTTAATAAAGGCATTTAAATAATATCTATAGGTTAAGATTTGTGAGGTGACACCATAGCTTTTATTACTTGTCAAACTTTCTACACTGATTCTGATTGCAGGGAATAGTAATGTGGCCATAATAAAAAATTTGGAAAATTTCCCAAATATAATTTCTCAGGTCCCAAAACCATTTATTAATAATATAATATGCTTGGGTGGCACAGTCAGTTAAGCATCTGACTCTTGGTTTCAGCTCAGGTCATGATCTCAAGGTCATGAGATCAAGCCCTGCATCGGGCTCTGTGCTGAGGGTGGAGCCTGTTTAGTATTCTCTCTCTCCCTCTCCCTCTGCTCCTTCCCCTCCCCACTTTCATTTTCTCTAAAAAGAAAAAAAAAAAAAAGAAAATCCTAAAATATCAGGAACTCACAGGACTTGATAGGATCTGAGAGCTCCTAAGACAAAAGATGAGGGTTGATACCAGTCCCGAAAATGTGTCACCCAAAACTCTCCTTTCCTTTGCCATTTGGGTGAAAGTGTCTGACATACACCAAAATGGAATATCATGGAAGGCCCTTGGAAAACAATTTCAATATGGGCATTTATATCATCTTTGTGAAAACTTCCATCTCTGAGGAGGTATTAGTCTGGAATAATCTTAGAATTCCATGGCATAGTAAATAAACTGTCCTGAGATTTCTGTTGAACAAAGGTCTCAACTTTCATTTATATTGCCCCTGAAGCTAGGGGTCACACAGCGAAGGAGACATGGGCAGTCATAACAAATATTGTACATCCAATATTGTACCTTGTTCTTTTACTTAACATGATGAGATCTATACAGACAGGTTACATGAACAGACACAAACCAAGCAAGCTTCTTGCTCAGCTTTCACTGGAGAGGAGAAAGGAGGAATGAATACAAGTCTTTGTGTCCCAGTGCATCCTAATTACTGCCTTATTTTGCCACCTCAATGTTTACTTTTTGGGAAAATCCCTCTCTTGGCTTTATCAGGGGACAGAGATCTAATCTTCCAGACAGAGCAATGTCATATGGCAGAAGTTTGGCCCCAAGTCTTTTTGCTACCTCATCATTCTTGATTGTGGAAATACCAGAGGACTAGAGTCTAAGTCTTGAAGTTAGAATTTATATGACATGGCAGACCTGCAGGTTGTTCTATCACCTCAGTATTCTACCAGAATAAACTGCCTTAAACACTAGGCTAAAGCTGGTTATTTTGCAGTTCTACAGGAGACCAGATTACTGGGGTTCAGTCAAATTTATTGTTACCTTGATGATACTGTTCTCAAGGGATAACTTCTGTGTCTCCTATGCCTCTGTGTTAGAAAATGAAGCCATCACATAAGGATTGTGAGGCTATTTCCTAACAATGAATCAGGATCCCTAGAAAGTACTGGGAAGTGGTCAGGTGAACCCATACCTCCAGGGTATGCTCATGTTTATTTATCTGAGGCAGACAAGGGAAGGTCTTTTGTCCTTGTAGGAAAAGTAGCCTGGGAGGGATATTATGTCTGGTGGCTATTCTCCCCACTGGTGAGCACAAGATTGTATGGAGTTGATCACAGTTGGCAGCACAACTCTAGGGCAGGGATCAAGAAAGTGCTAACCAACATCTACAGCATTATTCTCAAATCTCTTCCAATGACAAGAACTAGAGGTTGAGAGAGTCTAGGGAAAAAAGAAGAGAAGTCCTGTGTGGCTTATTCAACCACAGGTCCTAGAGTCTACCAGATACTTGGTAGGGTTACTCAGTAGAGTACATCTGGAGGCCCAACAGCACCATGAGCGGGATGGTTTTACAGGACAAATGGGTTGGTTAACAATTTTCTCTATGTAACATTCATTACTGAATGGGAGCCCTGGCAGCCTGAAAGTTTACCCAAATTGCCCAACATTTGTGAAAAATCCACTAAAGAATTCACAGAATCCCAGGTGATAATCCTGCTGAAGGGATCTAATGTCAATACAGTAAGGTACACCAACCCCACCTCAAGTAGTTTTAGACCTTCCTACAGAGGAAGAGGCCCCCACTTTTTTTTTCTTTTTCAGAAATAGCCATAACATCTGGCCTATACCCTGAACTATCACCTTGGCAAAGACCCTAGCATTGTTCCATCCCTTGCTACACTCTCCACCATGCCCCCCACCCACCCTAGGGCTTGGCAGTTAGAGTGTATTCATTGCTACCCTTCCCAAATTTAGAATGGACAAAGCTATTCCAACTGTCAGCTCCTTTAAATACAGAAGTGTACTGTCACTGTTGTTGGATAAAGTAGCTTTAGTGGTTGGATTGGCCAATAATAGCCAGTCAGAGTCAGCAATGACTCCAGGCTTGTATCCCCACATTTAGCAGAATGCATTCTGCACTTCCAGACTTCCAAAGAGTGTTGGGTTAGAGGAAAGAAAAAAGAGGCACAAATTGGAAAAGGCTGTGTCCCAGCACTGCAACTGTACCATACACAACTATTAAGAAATGTTTGTGAGCAAATGGAACTTTCATGATACTATTGTATTTAGGCTTGCATGGCATTAGGCAAGAAGTTCAGCCAGCTTTTTTTACTGCTTTCAGAGTTTTTTCTCTGTCTTTTCTTTCAACAGTTTGACTATGATATATTTAGGTAGGGGTGTTTTTATGTTTGTCCTACTTAAAATTTATTAAGTTTCTTGAATGTACAGATCATGTTTTTCATACAATTTGGCAAATGTTCACCCATATAAACCTTCATATATTTTTTATGCCCTTTTTTTCTTTCTTTTCTTTCTGGGACTCTCATTTTTAATATATTAGTATGCTAACAGGGCCTCACAGGCCTCTGTGGGTCTGTTCATTTATTTATTCTTTTTCTTTCCTTTTTTTTCCTTCAGATTATATAACCTCTATTGGAATATCTTCAAAATTGATGACTCCTTTTGCTATTTTAAATATATTTAAGCCCTTCTAGTGAATTTTGTTTCATTTATACTTTTGAACGCCAGATTTTCCATTTAACTCTATTTTATAATTTTTATTTCTTTAGTGATATTTCCTAATTGATGATTTATTATTGTCATCCTTTAACTTGAGTCTTTAAAAATTACTTCCTTTATTTCTTAAACTATTTATGAAAACGATGTTGAAGTCCTTATCTGCCAAGTCCAACATCTGGGCCCACTCAGAGATAGTTTCTATGTTTGTTTTTTTCCTTAGTATGAGTAACAGGCCTTATAATATTTTGTTGAAAATTGGACATTTTATATAATATATTACAACAATGGTGAATTCTGAAACTCACAGGGGTTTCTGTTGCTGTTTTTTGTTTGTTTTATAGCAAATTGAACCAATTCTGTGGAGTCAGTATCTCTTGTAGAGTGCAGCATCTTAAATCATGGTAAGCAGAATCTAAAGTCTCTGATATATTTTGTTATTTTTACTTTTATTTTGAAGCCTAGACTCAAAGGGGTTTTCTCCTCTGTTTTCATAACTTAATGATACAATTGGCCAGACATTCAGCATTCACTCTTTCCTCATGGGTCTCTATGTGAGTTGAGGAACACGGTGATAATTCAAGCAATTTACAAATCTTCTCCAACTTTCACTTTCCATTGGGCCCTTCCATTTCACATAACGAGGGCTTCACATTTAGCCAGGGATATATGGATAGCTAGAGCCTTCTCCCTTCTCTACGGGGTTTCCCATAGAGCCTTTTAGACCACTAGAGATATTTTGGAAGTTATCAAGTCCCACTTTGTTGGTCTCATTTCCCTGATAATCTTGTTGAATTTCTAGCTAATCTATCAGTTTAGTGTTTGCTCTACTCAGATTTTCAATGTCAACTAGCTATGATACTGGACTTCTCTCTTTGGTCGCTGCTGAGATCACTACTATTTTGGACAAAACCTGGGGATATAGCATTTCTCCATGTTAAGCTCAAATTCTTTTCAGCTCCCTCCAGCGCTGATGCTCTAATTTTCATGGTTTGCCCTGCTCTGGTAAGAGGCACCTTGGTGCACCTGACAGCTAGCTAGGGTGAATGGAGAGGGAAATGAGAACAGCCCTGTGCTAACATGCCACCGAATCCTACTGTTACTACAAGTTTAGTGATGTTCTTAAATAAGCGCTTCTCAATTTGTTTTATAATTTAGATAAATATCCAGAGTCTTGAAATAGTTGTTTGTGATACATTATTTTATTATTGCCTTTTGGAGAGAGGATTTGCTGAGTTCCTTTTTCCACCAATCTAGGAAATCTGTCTTTTGTTCATTTTTATAAGACCCTGTTTAGTGATCGTCTAGATGCTCTGCTTGCTGCATCAACTGTCAAGATTCAAACGATTTCAGACACATTAATGCTTCTAATGCTAATTTACCAAAGGGAATTCATGGAAAAAGGAACATTAGCAGGTATAGGTCCCTTATTACTCATTGCATTGTGGGCCATGGATGTGATGGCTAAATGTCAAACTCAAGGAAAAGAAATTCAGATACTTTGCAGAATGTTTTGCTGTTTGTTTTTGTAGTTGTTTGTTTGTTCAGGATGGTTCTTTTACAGTAAGTAATGGAAAAAGAATTACTGGATGGATAGTAATAAACATTTTTTGGTCTCTGGATAATATTCCATTAAATTGAAAGAAGAGTTTATACTTCCCATTAGCAAATTATGGGAGTGTTTTTTTCGAAAGGACACTGATCTGTTGAGACTGATACAAAGGGGAAGGGATATGACACATGTGATAGGCATAAAAGTGTACCTTTTCATTTACATTTGATTTGTACTAAGATTGAAGGTCTTTCTGTATATTTTTTCACTAGTTATATTTTTTCTTTTATCATTATTCTGTTCATGTCTTTTGTAAATTTAATAATTTTTTTTATTAATTTGGCTTTGTACCAGATAAATCCTCAATACATTTGTGTTTTATAAACTTCTCTACTTAGAACATTTAAGAGTTAACTAATCTGCCCCATTATGCATTAATCATTTTACTATTAAAATATATTTTAGCATGTAGGAAAAAAAGATAAGTCAAGAAAATTTAAGTACCAAGTTTAAGTATTTTTACTTAAAATTAAGTATTTTTTAAAGATTTTATTTATTTATTTGACAGAGAGAGAGAGAGTGCACAAGCAGGGGGAACAGAGAGGGAGAGTGAGAAGCAGGCTCCCTGAGCGAGCCCGATGTGGGGCTTGATCTCAGGACGCTGGGATCATGACATGAGCTGAAGGCGGTTGGGTAACCCACTGAGCCACACAAGTCCCTTAAATTAAGTATTTTTACTTAAATTTTACTTATATTAAAAGTGAATCAGTATGTAGTAATCAGTTTTCTCTATTTATGACTATGACAGAATAAGGAGAAAGGGGCAGATGAAGTATGTTTCATTATATGGTAATTAGATTTTGGAAAAAAATGAATTTATGAAAATGATTGTGATATGTCTTTCAAATATCTCAATTTTTTTTTCTGCTCCAACCACTAAACTAGCATTTTTACTCTAGTAGTTACTGTGGTATAGAATAATGCATGTTTAGAAATACTATTTTAAAAATAAATCAATACAATTTTCAATTGTAGCTAAATTTTTAATTATACAAACATATTTTCTGTTACTATTTTAATATTAACTGATTTCATTTTCTTGGCTTCCAGTAAGGCTCGTACACATATGTCACTAACCTGTGACTCAGATTTTTTTTTTCTTTTCTATTATTTATCTCTCATTTTTGGTAAATAGATACAGTTTGCTTCTATAGTAGGTAACTGTACATAATTTATATGCCTACTTTTCCTCCCAGTATGTTTAGCCATATGATTTATGTAGGTTTTGCAATATTTTCTATAAATGTAATCATTTTTCTTGAACACTAACATGGACATCTGCTTCCCCCTAGAATCAGGAGGCCAAGTAAGTCTTTGGCTGGGCATTCATTCATCACCCCTACTGACTTTAGAGGGAATATCTAAAGCTCATCCAAGAATGGAATTGAGCTCATGAAAAATAAAACAAGGAAAGTTTAGACTTTTTTATATTTGTGGGTGGGTTCATTTTTATGACTTTTAGCTATTAAAAAGTATAAACACTGAAAAGGAACAAACTGCAAAAACATGCAAATGATTATTATTTTAACTTATGATTAGTTCCTTTTTGCTTTAGTGATCTTTCTGCTCAATGGTCTCCCTATCCTGAAATCACATAGAACATCTATTTTATTACAATATCTAATCTGTTTTAAATCGAGTGGAAAGATGATACAATAATTCATTTTGATGCTTTGCTTCCTTGATTTTCTGCTATTTTGGAAACACAAGCCATTTTCTTAAGTTTATTGACCTCCTTTTAAAATTTTTACCTTTTTTGAAATTATGTAAAATTTTTACCTTTTTTTGAAATTATGTAAAATCATATTTATAGAAACAGTTGAACAAGTCCGTTAGTATAGTTATTTGTGCTTCAGATATTTTCTTACTTTCTCCCTCCTTCCTTTTTCTCACTTCCTCCCTCTTTCCTAGCTCTGAGTTTTTAAGCATACTTCTTCATAACCTAGTACTTAACTTGCTATCACTCTCCATAGGCATTTTGACTTTTTCAGCAATATATTTCTTAGCTGAAACAGCTTCACAAGTAGGAAAACTAAGTAAAAGACAATGTGTGCTTTTGTGTCTGTGTCATTCACTTGCCCATATGTAGAATGGCAGTTCCCATGTCACAAATTAGTTGCATTCTGGCCATCTGCTTATAAGACAGCTTTGTGAACCTCAAAACCTCATTTTTCTCTGGATCTACATTCCCATGGCAAGTTATAAAACCAACTTAGGCTACATATTTTCTGTTAGGTAGAAAATATGCTTGGGAAACAAAATTGAGTATAGCTATCTACAACTTTATACCTTTATTACATACCATATTTCTATATTGCTATATTTTGTTTAGGGAAGAAAGGTCAGTTGCTTCTTGATAGGGTGAAGTTCTCAATTCAGACTTTCTTGCCTCCATGAAAGGTATCTCACTGAAATTTTGGATGAGTTCTCCTTGGATTGCTCTGTCCTTTATATTTCTTTGCCTTGTAAATTTTTTGCAGGGCCTGTATCACAGGGAGATACATTTTAACTCTGGAGAAGCTTAAACTCCCTGAAAAGATCACACCTAGGGTGAATATGGGGATGCAGAGGCTGTCTAATGAGAAAACATGGTTTGGAGAAGGAGACAAGAGAAACTGGGGTCCATGACTGAAAGAGACCACATGTCACTTTGTCTCACGTGCTGGACAGTTGTCAAGACCTCAAATGGAGGGACAAACCAAGGAGGGTGACCCCCAGGTTAAGAGTCCACAAAACAGGCAGGTCACACTGCTACGAAAACACTAGACTGTGACAATAGGTGTTTCAGCACCAAATAGTGACAACTGACCACCAGAAGGCCGGCCTGATTTTTAAAACTGCAGAATATCCTGAGACTTCATTTAGCATAATTCTACAAAAAAGCCTCAGGGAGAATTAGATGACATCTTTGCCACTATCTGAGGATGCTTCAAGTCTAATTCCAATATTTTTTTAAAAAAAATTCTTCTCATGGAAAGAGCAGAATTTTCTGGCAATACTCACTATGCACATTACTAAAATGTTTTATTTCTGATATAGCTGAGTGTGTGGACCAATATTTATCCTTGCTACATAGGCATGACTTAGATGAAGAGGGAAAAGGGAAGAATGGGGGGAGGAAGAAGAGGAGGAGAAGGGACAAAGACCAGATCACCAAATGTGGCCCACAAAGGTTAAAATATTTACCATGTACCTCTTTACAGACAAAGTTTACAAACTGTTGCTTCAAAATAAGAACCTTTACTCTCTTTTTTTATAACAATTTAATGTTTTTGTAGGAATGTATATGTGCATTTTATAGGAAGAAGTGCTAATTATATTGCTGCAAAAACCAAAAATATCTGTGGCAACATCTCATAAGCATGAGAAACTGTAGAGCAAAATGGATCAGGGCAGGCAGAGGAGGTAACCAACCATAACATTAAAGGCTAATTTAAATTTTGTTAGCAAGCATTGAACCCCAGATTTCACACACCTCCTGAGGCTCATCAAAGCTCAACAAGGTGTTTTCTTTCTTTGTTTTTTTAAGAGTTTATTCATTTATTTGTGACAAAGAGACAGGAAGAGATCATAAGCAGGGGGAGAGGCAAAAGGGAGAGGAAGAAGCAAACTCCCTGCTGAGCATGAAGCCTGATGCTGGGCTCAATCCCACCCTGGGATCATGACCTGAGCTGAAGGCAGATGCTCAACTGGCTGAGCCACCCAGGCATCCCAACAAGGTGTTTTCTTACCAACAGTGTGGCTATCTCGAGAAACTGTTTCCCCATCCTAATCCTTCATGGTGATTCAAGGCAGCTTTGGAAATGGGGTTCAGCCCTACTATGTTAGCACTTCTGGCCAACAGTTAAATCTAGTTTTAAATGGCCTTACCTTGAAGGGCAATAATGGCTCTTTAGGCTTCCAAAATATTTTTGTCCTACTCTTTTGTTTAATAGTATCTTCACTTAGGATCTTAGAGCAGATTTCTTATCCGTTTCCGCCCAACTACTTTCAAGTCTCCTTGAAGGATAGGGTAGCTTCTGTCTCCCTGACTTGCTTACATTAGTTCAAAAAATCCTTCTTTCCTAACCTGAAACCTAAACTTTTCTGTATGTCTCCTTTGGGGGGCCAACAGTCTACAATTAATAAACAGCTAAGGGTCCATCCTTTCCTAAAGCTAAAAATACATGAGCATTTTTTTCTTCATAAGGTACAAACTTAGGCAATGATTTTATGTAACAATGACTCACATGTGAGGGCTTTAATTATTTGAAATCCACATAGCATTCTTTTAAAATCTGAAGTGTACTTTTTATTTAAAAAAATAAAATAAATTTTAGTCATTCATTAAAAAATTCATTAATTATTTTAGGCCAAAAGTGTGTCATCAATTCTAATTTATTTCAGTACACAGGACATATAGATAGGGTAATATATTTATAGTTTTAAAGTTCTTTCACATTTCGAAGTAAAGATTGTGTGAGTCATTTACATGTATTTTTTTCTTCAAAATTTTTATTTAAATTCAAGTTGGTTAACACATAGTGTAGTATTGGTTTCAGGAGTAGAAATTAGTGATTTATCACTTACATATAACACCCAGTGTTCATCACAACAAGTGCCCTCCTTAATGCCCATCACCCATTTAGCCCATCCCCCCACCTACCTCCCCTCTAGCAACCCTCAGTTTGTTTTCTATAGTTTAGAGTCTCTTCAGGTTTTTATCTTTATTTTTCCCTCCCTTCCCCTGTGTTCATCTGTTTTGCTTCTTAAAGTCCACCTATGAGTGAAATCATATGGTATTTGTCTTTCTCTGACTTATTTCACTTAACATAATACACTCTAGTTCCATCCACATCATTGCAAATGGCAAAATTTCATTCTTTGTGATGGCTGAGTAATATTCCATTATATATATATATAATATATATATAATGGAATATTTGTATTTGGTAATATTTATACCATAATATGTATATTCTTTGTGATGGCTGAGTAATATTCCATAATTTTATATATACATAAGAATATATATATAATATATATATTTGTATTTGGTAATATATATACCATAATATATATATTTGGTAATATATATATTACCCCATTTCTTTATCCATTCATCACTTGATGGACATTTGGGCTCTTTCCATAATTTAGCTTATCATTGATCGTGCTGCTATAAACATCGGGGTGTGTGTGCCAGTTCGAATCAGTATGTTTGTATCCTTTGGAAAAATACTTAGTAGTTCAATTGTTGGGTTGTAGGGTAGTACTATTTTTAACTTTTTGAGGAACTTCCATACTGTTTTCCAGAATGTTTCCACCAGTTTGCATTCCCACCAACAGTTTAAGGGGCTCCCCTTTCTCCACATCCTCACCAACATCCATTGTTTCCTGTGTTCCTAATTTTAGCCATTCTGACAGGTTTGAGGTGGTGTCTCATTGTTGTTTTGATTTGTATTTCCCTGATGATAAGTGATGTTGAGCATTTTTTCATTTGTCTGTTAGCCATTTTTATGTCTTCTTAAGAAAAGTGTTCATGTCTTCTGCCCATTTCTTAACTGGATTACTTATTTTTGGAGTATTGCATTTGATAAGTTCTTTACAGATTTTGGATACTAACCCTTCATCAGATATGTCACTTGCAAATACCTTCTCTCATTCCATAGGTTGTCTTTTAGTTTGATTGTTTCCTTTGCTGCACAGAAGCTTTTTACCTTGATGAAGTCCCAATAGTTCATTTTCACTTTTGTTTCCCTTGCCTCCAGAGACATGGCCAATGTCGAAGAGGTTGTTGCCTGTTTTCTCCTCTAGGATTTTGATGGTTTCCTGTCTCAAATGGTCTTTCATCCATTTTGAACTTATTTTTGAGTATGGTGTAAGAAAGTGGTCCAGTTTCATTCTTCTGCATGTTGTTGTCCAGTTTTCCCAAGACAATTTGTTTAAGAGACTATAATTTTTCCATTGGATATTCTGTACTGCTTTGTCGAAGATTAGTTGACCATAGAGTTGTGGGTTCATTTCTGGGTTCTCTATTCTGTTCCACTGATCTATGTGTCTGTTATCGTACCAGTACCATCCTGTCTTGATGATTAGGACTTTGTAATACAGCTTGAAGTCAGAAATTGTGATGTTTCCTACTACGCTTTTCTTTTTCAACAGTGTGTTGGCTATTCAGGTCTTTTCTGGTTCCATGCAAATTTTAGAATTGTTTGTTCTAGCTCTGTGAAAAATGCTGGTGTTATTTTTTTTAAGATTTTATTTATTTATTTGAGAGAGAGAGAGAACATGAATTGGGGGAGAGGGAGAAGCAGACTCCCTGCTGAGCAGGGAGCCCAACACGGGGCTTAATCCCAGGACCCAAAGATCATGACTCGAGCCAAAGGCAGACACTTAGCCAACTGAGCCACCCGGGCATCCCTGCTGGTGTTATACTGATAGCGATTGAACTGAATGTGTAGATTGCTTTGGGTAGTATAAACATTTTAACAATATTTGTTCTTCCAATTCATGAGCATGGAATATTTTTCCATTTCTTTGTGTCTTCCTCAATTTCTTTCATAAGTATCCTATAGTTTTCAGAGTACACATCTTTTTCCTCTTTGGTTAGGTTTATTCCTAGGTATCTTATGGTTTTTGGTGCAATTGTAAATGGGATCAATTCCTTGATTTCTCTTTCTCCTGGTTCATTTTTAGTGTATAGAAATACAACGGATTTCTGTATATTGATTTTATATCCTGTGACATTGCTGAATTCTTGTGTCGGTTCTAGCAATTTTTTGGTGGAGTCTTTCAGGTTTTCTACATAGAGTATCATGTCATCTGCAAAGAGTGAAAGTTTGATTTCTTCCTTGCCAATTTGGATGCTTGTTGTCTGATTGTGGAGGTTAGGACTTCCAGTACTATGTTGAACAATAGTGGTGAGAGTGGACATTCCTGTCATGTTCCTGATCTTAGGGGAAAACTTCTCAGTTTGTCCCCACTGAGGATGATATTAGCTGTGGGTCTTTTGTATATGGCCTCTATGATATTAAGGTATGTTCCTTCTCTCCCTACTTTGAGAGTTTTTATCAAAAAACGATGCTGTATTTTATCAAATGCTTTTTCTGCATCTATTGAGAGGATCATATGGTTCTTATCCTTTCTTTTATTAATGTGGTGTATCATGTTGATTTATTTGTGGATATTGAACCACCTCTGCATCCCAGGAATAAATCCCACTTGATCATGGTGAATAATTATTTTAATACTTTTGGATTCAATTTGCTAGGATCTTGTTGAGAATTTCTGCATCCATGTTCATTGGGGATATTGGTCTATAATTCTTTTTAGTGGGGTCTTTTTCTGGTTTTGGAATCAAGGTAATGCTGGCCTCATGGAATGAGTTTGGAAGTTTTCCTTCCATTTCTATTTTTTGGAATAATTTCAGAAGAATAGGTATCAACTCTCTAAATGTTAAAGTCATCTGGCCCTGGACTCTTGTTTGTTGGGAGATTTTTTATTCCCGCTTCAATTTCTGTGCTGGTTACAGGTCTCTTTCAGTTTTGGTAGGTTATATGTTTCCAGGAATTTATCCATTTCTTCCAGATTGCCCAATTTGTTGGCATATCATTGCTTATAATATTCTCTTATAATTGTTTGTATTTCTGCAATGTTGGTTGTGACCTCTCCTCTTTCACTCATGATTTTATTTATTTGGGTCTTTTCTCTTTTCTGTTTGATAAGTCTGGCTAGGGGTTTATCAATTTTCTTAATTCTTTCAAAGAACCAGCTCCTAGTTTCACTGATCTATTCTACTGGTGTTTTTTGTTTGTTGGTTGGTTTGTTTTTTAGTTTCCATGTCATTTATTTCTGCTCCAATCTTTATTATTTCCCTTCTTCTGCTGGTTTTAGGCTTTATTTGCTGTTCTTTTTCTAGGTCTTTTTGTGTAAGGAAAAGTTGTGTATTTGAGACTTTTCTTGCTTCTTGAAGAAGCCCTTATTGCTATATACTTCCCTCTTATGACTGCCTTTGCTGCATCTTAAAGGTTTTGGACTATTGTGTTTTCATTTTCATTTGCTTTCAGGTATTTTTTTAATTTCTTTTTTTTAATTTCCTGGTTAACTCATTCATTCTTTGGTAGGATGTTCTTTAACCTCCACGTATTTGTGGTCTTTCCAAATTTTCTTGTGGTTGACTTCAAGTTTCATAGCACTGTGGACTAAAAATATGCAGGGTATCATCTCAAACTTTTTGTACCAGTTGAGGCCTGATTGGTGACCCAGTATATGATCTATTCTGGAGAATGTTCCATTTGCACTTGAAAAGAATATGCATTCTGCTGCTTCAGGATGAAATGCTCTGAATATATCTGTTAAGTCCATCTGGTCTAGTGTGGCATTCAAAAGCCATTGTTTCCTTGTTGATCTTCTGCTTAGATTATCTGTCCCTGGCTGTAAGTAGGGTGTTGAAGTCCCCTACTATTATTGTATAACTATCAATAAGTTTCTTTGAGTTTGTTATTAGTTGATGCACACATTAGGCTGCTCCCAAGTTGGGGGCATAAATATTTACAACTGTTAGATCTTGTTGGATAGACCCCTTTATTATGATACTATGCCTTTCTTCATCTCTTATTATGGTCTTTGGTTTAAAATCTGGTTTGTCTGATATAAGGATGGCTACTCCAGCTTTCTTTTAATCCAGTAGCATGATAAATGGTTCTCCATCTCCTCACTTTCAATCTGGATGTGTCTTTGGGTCTAAAATGAGTCTCTCATAAGCAGCATATTGATGGGTCTTATTGTTTTGTTTTGTTTTTAATCCATTCTGATACCCTATGTCTTTTGATTGGAGTATTTAGTCCATTAACATTCAGAGTAATTATTGATAGATATGAATTTAGTGCCATTATATTACCTGTAAAGTCACTGTTTTTTCTCTGGTCCTTTCTAGTCTTTGTTGCTTTTGGTCTCTTTTTCCCATTCAAAGGGTACCCTTTGATATTTCTTACAGAGCTCATTTACTATTCATGAACTCCCTTAGTTTTTGCTTGCCTGGGAAACTCTTTATCTTTCCTTCTATTCTGAATGACAGCCTTGCTGGATAAAGTATTCTTGGCTGCACATTTTTCCTATTTAGCACATTGAATATATTATGCCACTTTCTTCTGGCCTGCCAAGTTTCTGTGCACAGGTCTGCTGCTAACTTTATGTGTCCACCCTTGTAGCTTAAGGACCTTTTGTCCCTAGCTGCTTTCAGAATTCTCTATCTTTGTATTTTGCAAGTTTCACTATGATATGTCTTGGTGTTGACCTGTTTTTGTTGATTTGGGGTGGAGTTCTCTGTCACTTGGACTTGAATGCCTGTTTCCTTCCTCAGATTAGGGAAGTTCTCAGCTATAATTTATTTGAACAATAAACCTGCCCTTTCTTCCCACTCTTCTTCTTCTGGGACTCATTGATATGGATATTATTGCATTTTGTGGAGTCCCTGTGTTCCTTAAGTCTGCATTCATGATCTAAGAGTCTTCTTTCCCCTATTCTTTTTAGCTTCATTATTTTCCATAATTTTATCTTCTATATCACCTATCTGTTCCTCTATTTCTTCCATCCTCATTGTGATTACATCTTTGGCAGCAAGGGTTTATCTGGTGTCTTCTACGCTTCTTTCAAGCCCAGCTAGTATTCTTATGACTGTTGTTCTAAATTCCTCTTCAGATATATTGCTTATATCTGTTTTGAGCAAATCCCTGACTGTGATTTCTTCTTGATCTTTCTTTTGGGGAGAATACCTCCATCTTGTCATTTTGTCTAGGTTTCTGTCTTTTGCATGTTTTGAAAGATTGTTATGTTTCCCATTCTTGAGTAATGCTATATTAAGAAGGGGTCATACACTGTCCAGGGCTTGGCACTTCAGGAGGTATTTCTGGTGTATGCTGTGTGCACTCTGCTGTTGTGTTTTGGTTGCTGTTTCCCACAGGTCAGTCCTCTGCAGAGTTCCTCCTTGCTTACAGTGGAGAGTGTTTGGACCTTTAACTAGGTTTGCTTTGATTTCTTTGTTAAACTAGCCTGGCCGGGTGGGGGGGAGGGGGAGGGGGGACTCTGATCCAAAAACAGAGAGAAAGAGAAGGAACAAAACAAATAAACAGACAAACAAAAAATTATAAGTCTGATTCCAAAGAAAAAGAAAGGAAAAAAAAGAAGCCTGATCCAAAAAAAGAGAAAAGGAAGTGAAAAAACAAATAAACAAAAAAACAAAACAAAACAAACAAAAACAAGCATGGTCCTATTTCTACCAGAACTGAAGCTGACACTCTGGAGTACTCTATGATCAGTAGACTTGGTACTTGCAGGAGACCTACACTGGTCTGGGGGAGAGGTCCACTCCTCTGGCTCATGGTCAGACCTGCCCTAATAAAGATGGATCTGCAGGGCAAGGAGGGCAGGGTTTGGTGTAAGTGGCTCCAGCCTCCACTAGGGGCACTGTGTTGCTCACTGAAGTACAATGGTGCTGCTGGGTTGGGGGGGAAAATGGAATCACCCACACTCTCATCCCTGGAGAAGGTAGCTCACACCTTCCACTGCTCAGGAAGCCCTTGCAGAAAAACCAAAAATCTCCCCTCATGTGTCCTAGGATTCCATCAGATCCCTGCCCCTTCCCTGTCTTTGCCTGGGCCTTTGCATGCCTGGTGCCACAGCTTTCCGGTGTTTTATCTCTGGTGCACTGCTGGGATTCAAAACTCCGGATCTTTAAAGGACTTGGCATAGTGCAGACCTGCTTCCCTCCTCCAGGGGAGAGCCTCAAAGTGCTGTGTCTGCTGCTGTTTCATCCCAGAAAAGCAGTTGCATGGCCACACTGGTGCTTGGAGTTTATGGTGAAGCACAGTGAAAGCAGTGATCAGGTTATCTGCCCTCTGCATGTGCCTCTGTCTGCTGGCAATGAATGGCTGTTCAATGGTGCCCATAGTGTCTTTTGTCCTTCAAAAGACAATATATCCTCTTGCAAATGGACTCCAGGAAGGGGACCATTCTCTCCCAGTGCGACCCAGGGGATCCCCACACCACTCTGTCTGTTCCAGGGCCTCCGGCCTCCTTTTCCCCAGAAGCACTGCCATGCATACCTGGTTCAACTCCGATGAATGGTGTGGACTTCCAAAACCTCAGAATTTGAGTTCCTCTGCTTTCAGAAACTTGGCGATAGTCAGTTTCTCTCAACTTCCCAGTCAATGGTTTGGGGGAAGTATTTTTCTTGCACAAACTTGATGTGCTGCTTTCTTTCCTCCTCTCTCTCTCTGTTCTCCCTGGAAAGGTCTCTCTTCCCTCTGCTGCACCACAGCTCTTCTCTCCCCCAATTCATATCTCTGTACCTCATACCTGCCAAGTTCTCTCCCTCTAATTTTGCAAATTCTTCTCTTAACCCTCAGATTGATTTCCTTGGTATTCAAAATGATCTGATGTCAATCTAGCTGTGTTCAAAGGACACAGCAAACCTAGGGTCTCCCTACTACTACTCAGCCATCTTAACTCCCTCTACATGTATTTTTGAAAAACAGAAAATGAAGTACAGTGAATAAGAATGACTTATCAAGAGCCAGTTGGAACATCAAGAGCTTGGAAATTTAATATTTGATTCATATTTATTCTCAGAAAAAAAAGCCAGCTTTTAATTAGGATTTAGCAGGTATTTTGGCTTTACTAATATATACACTTTAGTCACTAAGTGAGTAGGATTGCCATTTTTTTTTCTGTAAGCCAGTCAATTAAAAACAAAATCAAGTACAGCTAATGATAGTGAACTTGTATCTATTGTATCTAGATTAAAACTATAAATCCAATTTACTTGATATAAAATGAAACAGGTTTAGGATATCAGTGCCATATCAGTTCTTAACAGATTTAAAGACTTGATGAAAATCAAGTCACATTCAATTATTTTTCTTATTTGAAGGTGAAGATCATATGTTTTATATTTTTGTAATTCCCTTAATACTATATTTAACTCAACATAGGAGGAACTGCTGACTTCACAAAAATATTTCCTCAGGACTTCCAATATCTCATATCTGTATAGTCCTCACAATTATTCTACTAAAATCATTCCATTTGATTATTACAAAACCCTTGTAAGGTAGTAAGGACATACTTCTATTATTTTCACATTGCAGACAATCTAAGGCTACAAAATTTTGAAACTTTACTTAACATACATATATTATTTATAACATATATGTTTATATATGGCATGTGTTATGTTAAAACTGTAATTAAATTTGTTAATGAAGACGTTTTTCAGTGTATCTTACTTTTACAAGAAGGTTTACACTGCTTACTTTACAACATCTTCTTTAATCCTAGAAGGAAGAACGAGAATAGGTATGCATTGAGACAGAAAACATTCTAATAATTTATACTAGTTGTGCCCACCATTTTACAGTATTGTGATAATAAACAAGATTACTTGTTCTTGATGGAATAAACTTCCTCACATCTTCAACAAAACAAGGTATAATATCATCAATTAAATGAAAGAAGGATATGCGATGAGAAGGAAGGTGAATTTTCTCAATTCAGAGTGATTTAAAGAAGCTTCATAAAAATAAAGCTTGTATGAAAATATTTTGAAATTGAGAAATGAACACAACAAAGAGGAAATCTTGGAGTTAAATTCATATTGGCCAATCCAAAAGACAAAAATTCAACCAAAACAAAGGCACATATCAGCAAAACAAGTGTCAATATTTTAAAATTACATACAAATCCTCAAATGACTTAAGAGGATAAAAATGAAAAAGAAAACTGGGTTTACATATTACCTATTATCAAAATTGAACATGGACTATTAAAATACTTAGGGGAGGGTGCCTGGGTGGCTCAGTTGGTTAAGCATCTACTTTCAGCTCAGATCATGATCTCAGGGTTCTGGGATCGAGCCCAGTGTTGAGCTCCCTGCTCCGTGGGAAGTCTACTTCTCCCTCTCTGTCTGCCCCTCTCCCTGCTTGCTCTCTCTCTCTCATATAATAAAAATCTTTTAAAAAATAAAATAATAAAATAAATAAAATAAAATAAAAAATAAAATACATAGGAGAAGCCATATATGTCACAAAATCCAAAAGAACAGTATGGCTAATAGAACAAGGCTTTTAAAATAGTTGCTCTTTTCCTGTCCCTCATAGTGAAGATAAAAGAATCAGAAAGCCCTTGGGAAACTGGATTAACAGGGCTAAACAAAAACAAGTACATTTTCTTTCCTTAAGTTTGCTGACTGCATTAGACTGTTTCACCATTTCACCTCTGTTTAATATGGTAACTTCTAGCCACATGTAGCTATTGAGTTCTTAAAATATGGTTAGTATGTTTAAGAAATGAAATTGTTACCATTTTAAATTTTTAATTATTTAAAAATTAAAAATCCACCTGTGGCTACTAGTTAACATGTGAGCAACACAGTAAGACTCTTTGATGGATTCGTGCTGTTGGATAAAATAACTATATTTTGTTATCTGCTTTTCTTTTTTATTCTAATTAACTATGAACTCTACCTTTTTCATTTTCTATTCTTCAAGTAGGTGACTAAAAAGTGGCAAGAATCTTTAAAACATTATACCATTAGTCAATAGTTCTTTAAATGCCACTTCAAGTTTGAGTCCCACTTTTTCCCAAATTAGAAAGAGTGTAAATAATATCGTCCTAGTGTAAGTTTTGACTTAGTTTCTTCTTTTGGAGCAGAGTAGAAAGACAAGGTGCAGATGGAAGTAAATCAGCCAAGGGCAATGGGAAGACTGTCGTGATGCAGCAACATTTGGAGAAGATCCTCCTGTTCCCTCCTCCTCCTCTCCTCACCTGAGCACCTGTCTCTGCTCTCTTTCTTTCTCCAGTATATGTCACATACATTGGAGGGAAAGTAAGCCACTAGTATTTTGCTGCCATTGTCACTCCCTCTATGGCTTTACATAGTTCATTTAAACTTTCTACCTTTAGTTTCTTTAATTTCAAAATAAAGTGGTACCATTAGATCATTAAAGATATATAGATAATTGAGAATATTGAAGTCTGTTATATGTGAATATCTGCAGGCATTCAGAATCAAAATAAAACAATAATATTAAACAAGCATATGAAAGGAAAAAATTATGCAGACCAAAAATGGTCTTTAAAAACATTCTGTCAGCCTGGGAGCAAGATGGAAGAGGAGTAGGAGATCTAAATTTCATCTGGTTGAAGGAATTCAGCTGGATAGGGATCAAACCATTCTGAACACCTACGAACTCAACAGGAGATCAAAGAAAAGAATAGCAACAACTCTCTGAACAGAAAAGCGACCACTTTCTGGAAGGTACGACGTGCGGAGAAGTGAATCCGAGGCGATATTCGGGAGGATAGACAGTGGGGGAGGGGGCCTCCATCGGCCACTACTGGCAAGTGATAGGGCCATGGAGCACAAAATTGGAACTTTTAGAAGTCGGCTCCGCTGAGGGATGTTGCTCCAGTGGCTAAGTGAGGGGTGGAACCCTCATGGGACAGTGTGGTCTGAGGACCCTTGGGGTCACAGGAAGACCGGGGGTGCCTGAGTGTGGCAGAGCTCCCAGGTATCGGAACAGGGAAGCCGGCTGCAGAGATGGAGCCAAGGCACGGGCTCTCAGCTCGGGGTTGCCATAAACCGTGATCCGGGGCACAGTTGGGCCATTGCTCCTCCAGCAGGGACCCAACAAGCAGCAGATCCGGGGAGACTCCCCTTAATCCCCTGGAAGGAGCGGCATGGGAGCGCACCACAGGGATCTGCTGGGTTTGGAGACTCCACACTGAGTCAGGTGCCAGAGATAGAAATGCTCGGTCACAGGCCAGGTGAGCACGGAGTGCGGCCGGAATCCGGGTAGACGGCAGTGATTGCTTTTCTCTGGGGGCTCACTGAGGAGTGGGGCCCCAAGTTCTCGGCTCCTCTGGGGCGGAGATTGGGAGGCTGCCATTTTCACTCTCCTCTTCAAAAGCTGTACAGAAAGCTTGCAGGGAACAAAAGCTCCCAAGAGCAAACCCAAGCAGATTATTTAGCCCAGACCAGCAAGGGCGGGGCAATGCCGCCTCTGGCAAAGACATTTGAGAACCATGGCAACAGGCCCCTCCCCAAGCAGATCAGCAAGAACAGCCAGCCAAGACCAAGTTTACCGATCAATGAGAATGGCAGAACTCCAGCACCAGGGGAATACAACACATAGAATTCATGGCTTTTTTTCCCCCATGATTCTTTAGTCTTTCAAAGTTAATTTTTTTAATTTTCTTTATTTTTTTCTTTTTCTGTTTTTTTAGTTGAATTTTTCTTCTTCCCTTTTTCAACCAACATCTTATCAATTCCGTTTTTAAAATCTTTTTTAATTTTCATTTTTACAGTTATATTTTTTCCCTTCATAGTATTTAACCTTATTTTTTGTATATATATGTTTTCTTTCTTTAAAATTTTAGAATACAGTTCCTTTTAACAGAACAAAATATACACTAAATCTCATGTATGACATTGTCCTAGTCTCCTGCCTGATCACATTTTCTCTTTTTTTTTTTTTACTTTTTTTTCATTCTTTTTACAACCAACTTCTTATCAATTACTTTTTTAAAATGTCTTTTTTCTTCTTCCTTTTTGTTTTTTTAACACTCTGGAAAACAGTGTGGAGGTTCCTCAAAAAGTTGAAAATAGAGCTACCATATGACCCAGCAATTGCACTACTGGGTATTTATCCCAAAGATACAAATGTAGGGATCCGAAGGGGTATGTGCACCCCGATGTTTATAGCAGCAATGTCCACCATAGCCAAACTATGGAAAGAGCCAAGATATCCATTGACAGATGAATGGATAAAGAAGATGTGGTATATATATACAATGGAATATTATGCAGCCATCAAAAGGAATGAAATCTTGCCATTTGCAATGACGTGGATGGAACCGGAGGGTATTATGCTGAGTGAAATAAGTCAAACAGAGAAAGACATGTATCATATGACCTCACTGATATGAGGA
Organism: Neomonachus schauinslandi; assembly: GCF_002201575.2. Lineage (NCBI taxonomy): Eukaryota > Metazoa > Chordata > Mammalia > Carnivora > Phocidae > Neomonachus > Neomonachus schauinslandi. Next base: position 45,522,205 of record NC_058414.1, on the reverse strand, counting down.
ATTCTTAATCTCAGGAAACAAATTTAGGGTTGCTGGAGTGGTGGGGGGTGGGAGGGATTGGGTGGCTGGGTGATAGACATTGGGGAGGGTATGTGCTATGGTGACCACTGTGAATTGTGTAAGACTGTTGAATCACAGACATGTACCTCTGAAACAAATTATACATTATATGAATGTAAATGGGCTAAATGCCCCAATCAAAAGACACAGGCTATCAGATTGAATAAAAAACAAGACCCATTGATATGCTGTCTGCAAGAGACTCATTTTAGACCCAAAACACCCCCAGACTGAAAGTGAGGGGGTAGAAAACAATTTACCATGCTAATGGACATCAAAAGAAAGCTGCGATGGCAATCCTTCCATGAGACAAATTAGATTTTAAACCAAAGACTATAATAAGAGAGGAGGAAGGACACTATATCACACTTAAAGGGCCTATCCAACAAGAAGATCTAACAGTTGTAAATATCTATGCCCCTAACATGGGAGCAGCCAATTACATAAGCCAATTAATAACAAAAGAAAAGAAACACAATAACAACAATAAAATAATAGTGGGGACTTTAACACCTCCCTCACTGAAATGGACAGATCATCAAAGCAAAAGATCAACAAGGAAATAAAGACTTTAAATGACACAGTGGACCAAATGGACTTCGAGATATATTCAGAACATTGCATCCCAAAGCAATAGAATACACATTCTTCTCTAGTGCCCTTTTTAAAAATATTTTTTAATTTTCATCTTTACAATCATATTCTGGCCCTTCATTGTATTTAACCTTATTTATGTATATATATGTTTTTCATTCTATACAATGTATGGAGGCAATTTCTTTAACAAACCAAAATACACTCAAAATCTAGTGTGTGGCTCTGTTCTATTAACCAGGCTGATCATATACTTTTTTTTTTTAATTTTTATTTTTTATATTTTTTATTTCCCTTTCTTTTCCCCCAGTTTCAGGTCTCTTCTGATTTGTTTAGAATATATTTTCTGGGGACGTTGTTCTCTGTTAGCATTTTGTTCTCTCATTCATTTATTCTCCACTGGACAAAATGACAAGATGGAAAAAATGACCTCAAAAAAAAGAAAAAAAAAAAGAGGCAGTACCGACTGCCAGGGACCTACACAAGATGGACATTAGTACGATGTTGGAACTAGAGTTCAGAATGATGATTTTAAAGATACTACCTGGGCTTGAAAAAAGCATGGAAGTTATTAGAGAAACCCTTTCTGGAGAAATAAAAGAACTAAAATCTAACCAAGTCGAAATCAAAAAGGCTATTAATGAGGTGCAATAAAAAATGGAGGCTCTAACCGCTAAGATAACAGAGGCAGAAGAGAGATCAGTGATATAGAAGACCAAATGATGGAAAATAAAGAAGCTGAGAAAAAGAAAGAGAAACTACTGGATCACGAGGGCAGAATTCGAGAGATAAGCGATACCATAAGACAAAACAACATTAGAATAATTGGGATCCCAGAAGAAGAAGAAAGAGAGAGAGGCAGAAGGTATATTGGAGCAAATTATAGCAGAGAACATCCATAATTTGGGGTAGGAAACAGGCATCAAAAACGAGGAGGCACAGAGAACCCCTCTCAAAATCAATAAAAATAGTTCAACACCCCGACATCTAATACTAAAACTTACGAGTCTCATAGACAAAGAGAAAATCCTGAAAGCAGCTTGGGAGAAGATATATGTAACCTACAATGGTAGAAACATTAGATTGGCAACAGACCTATCCACAGAGACCTGGCAGGACAGAAAGGATTGGCAGGATATATTCAGAGCATTAAATGAGAAAAATATGCAGCCAAGAATACTGTATCCAGCTAAGCTGTCACTGAAAATAGAAGGAGAGATAAAAAGCTTCTAGGACAAACAAAAACTAAAGGAATTTGCAAACACGAAACCAGCCCTATAAGAAATTTTGAAGGGATCCTCTAAGCAAAGAAAGAGCCTAAAAGCAACATAGACCAGAAAGGAACACAGACAATATATAGTAACAGTCACCTTACAGGAAATAAAATGGCACTAAATTCCTATCTTTCAATAGTTACCCTGAATGTAAATGGGCTAAATGCCCCAATCAAAAGACACAGGCTATCAGATTGGATCAAAAAACAAGACCCATCATCGATATGCTGTCTGCAAGAGACTCATTTTAGACCCAAAGACAGCCCCAGGTTGAAAGTGAGGGGGTGGAAAACCATTTACCATGCTAATGGACATCAAAAGAAAGCTGCAGTGGCAATCCTTCTATGAAACAAATTAGATTTTAAACCAAAGACTGTAATAAGAGATGAGGAAGGACACTATATCCTACTTAAAGGGTCTATCCAACAAGAAGATCTAACAATTGTAAATATCTATGCCCCTAACATGGGAGCAGCCAATTATATAAGCCAACTAATAACAAAAGCAAAGAAACACATCAACACTACAATAATAGTGGAGGACTTTAACACCCCCTCACTGAAATGGACAGATCATCTAAGCAAATGATCAAAAAGGAAATAAAGACTTTAAATGACACATGGACCAAATGGACTTCACAGACATATTCAGAACATTCCATCCCAAAGCAACAAAATACACATTCCTCTCTAGTGCCCATGGAACATTCTCCAGAATAGATCACATCCTAGGTCACAAATCAGGTCTCAACTGGCAACAAAAGATTGGGATCATTCCCTGCATATTTTCAGACCACAATGCTTTGAAACTAGAACTCAATCACAAGAGGAAAGTCAGAAAGAACTCAAATACATGGAGGCTAAAGAGCATCCTACTAAAGAATGAATGGGTCAACCAGGAAATTAAAGATAAATTTAAAAAATTCATGGAAACAAATGAAAATGAAAACACAACTGTTCAAAATCTTTGGGATGCAGCAAAGGCAATCTTAAGAGGAAAGTATATAGCAATATAATCCTTTCTCAAGAAACAAGAAAGGTCTCAAGTACACAACCTAACCCTACACCTAAAGGAGCTGGAGAAAGAACAGCAAATAAAGCCTAAACCCAGCAGGAGAAGAGAAAAAATAAAGATCAGAGCAGAAATCAATGAAAGAGAAATCGGAGGGGGAGACGAACCATGAGAGACAATGGACTCTGAAAAACAAACTGAGGGTACTAGAGGGGAGGGGGATGGGAGGATGGGTTAGCCTGGTGATGGGTATTAAAGAGGGCACGTTCTGCATGGAGCACTGGGTGTTATGCACAAACAATGAATCATGAAACACTACATCAAAAACTAATGATGTAATGTATGGTGATTAACATAACAATAAAAAATTTAAAAAAAAAAAGGAAGAAACCAAAAGAACAGAACAGATTAATGAGACTTGGAGCTGGTTCTTTGAAAGAATTAACAAGATTGATAAAGGCCTGGCCAGATTTATCAAAAAGAAAAGAGAAGTGACCCAAATCAACAAAATCATGAATGAAAGAGGAGAGATCACAACCAACACCAAAGAAATATAAACAATTATAAGAACATATTATGAGCAACTCTATGCCAGCAAATTAGATAACCTGGAAGAAATGGATGCCTTCCTAGAGATGTATCAACTACCAAAACTGAACCAGGAAGAAATAGAAAACCTGAACAGACCTATAACCACTAATGAAATTGAAGCAGTCATCAAAAATCTCCCAACAAACAAGAGCCCAGGGCCAGATAGCTTCCCAGGGGAATTCTACCAAACATTTCAAGAAGAATTAATACCTATTCTTCTGAAACTGTTCCAAAAAATAGAAATGGAAGGGGCACCTGGGTGGCTCAGTTAGTTAAGCAACTGCCTTCGGCTCAGGTCATGATCCTGGAGTCCCTGGATCGAGTCCCGCATCGGGCTCCCTGCTCGGCAGGGAGTCTGCTTCTCCCTCTCCCACTCCCCGTTTGTGTTCCCTCTCTCGCTGTGTCTTTCTCTGTCAAATAAATAAATAAAATCTTAAAAAAAAAAAAATAGAAATGGAAGGAAAACTTCCAAACTCTTTTTATGAGGCCACCATTACCTTGATCCCCAAACCAGACAAGGACACCATCAAAAAGGAAAACTACAGACCAATATCCCTGATGAACATGGATGCAAAAATTCTCACCAAAATACTAGCCAATAGGATCCAAAGGTACATTAAAAGGATTATTCACCATGACCAAGTGGGATTTGTTCCTGCGCTGCAAGTTTGGTTCAACATCCACAAATCAATCAATGTGATACAATACATTAATAAAAGAAAGAACAAGAACCATATGATCCTCTCAATAGATGCAGAAAAAGCATTTGACAAAGTACAGCAACCTTTCTTGATCAAAACTCTTCAGAGTATAGGGGTAGAGGGTACATACCTCAATATCATAAAAGCCATCTATGAAAAACCCACAGCGAATATCATTCTCAATGGGGAAAAACTGAGAGCTTTCCCCCTAAGGTCAGGAAAACGGCAGGGATGTCCACTATCACCACTGCTATTCAACATAGTATTAGAAATCCTAGCCACAGCAATCAGACAACAAAAAGAAATCAAAGGCATCCAAATTGGCAAAGAAATCAAACTCTCACTCTTTGCAGATGATATGATACTTTATGTGGAAAAGCCAAAAGACTCCACCCCAAAACAGCTAGAACTCATACAGGAATTCAGTAAAGTGGCAGGATATAAAATCAATGCACAGAAATCAATGGCATCCTATATACCAACAAGAGAATAAAGAGAAACTAAGCAGTCAATCACATTTATAATTGCACCCAAAACCATAAGATACCTAGGAATAAATCTAACCAAAGAGGCAAAGAATCTGTATTCAGAAAACTATAGAGCACTCATGAAAGAAATTGAGGAAGACACACAGAAATGGAAAAACGTTCCATGCTCATGGATTGGAAGAACAAATATTGTGAAGATGTCAATGCTACCTAGAGCAATCTATACATTCAATGCAATCCCCATCAAAATACCACCAACTTTTTTCAAAGAAATGGAACAAATAATCCTAAAATTTGTATGGAACCAGAAAAGACCCCAAATAGCCAGAGGAATGTTGAAAAAGAAAAGAAAAGCTGGCGGCATCACAATTCCGGACTTCCAGCTCTATTACAAAGCTGTCATCATCAAGACAGGATGGTACTGGCACAAAAACAGACACATAGATCAATGGAACAGAATAGAGAGCCCAGAAATGGACCCTCAACTCTATGGTCAACTAATCTTTGACAAAGCAGGAAAGAATGTCCAATGGAAAAAAGACAGTCTCTTCAACAAATGGTGTTGTGAAAATTGGACAGCCACATGCAGAAGAATGAAACTGGACCATTTCCTTACACCACACACACAAATAGACTCAAAAGTGTTGAAAGACCTCAATGTGAGACAGGAGTCCATCAAAATCCTAAAGTCGAACACAGGCAGCAACCTCTTTGACCTCAGCCGAAGCAACTTCTTCCTAGAAACATCGCCAAAGGCAAGGGAAGCACGGGCAAAAATGAACTATTGGGACTTCATCAAGATAAAAAGCTATTGCAAAGCAAAGGAAACAGTCAACAAAAAGACAACCGACAGAATGGGAGAAGATATTTGCAAATGACATATCAGATAAAGGGCTAGTATCCAAAATCTATAAAGAACTTATCAAACTCAACACCTAAAGAACAAATAATCCAATCAAGAAATGGGCAGAAGACATGAACAGACATTTTTCCAAAGAAGACGTCCAAATGGCCAACAGACACTTGAAAAAGTGGTCAATATCGCTCGGCATCAGGGAAATCCAAATCAAATCCTCAATGAAATACCACCTCATACCAGTCAGAATGGCTAAAATTAACAAGTCAGGGAACAACAGATGTTGGCGGGGATGCGGAGAAAGGGGAACCCTCCTATCCTGTTGGTGGGAATGCAAGCTGGTGCAGCCACTCTGGAAAACAGTATGGAGGTTCCTCAAAAAGTTGAAAATAGAGCTACCATAGGATCCAGCAATTGCACTACTGGGTATTTACCCCAAAGATACAAAAGTAGGGATCCGAAAGGGTACGTGCACCCCGATGTTTATAGCAGCAATGTCCACAATAGCCAAACTGTGGAAAGAGCCAAGATGTCCATCAACAGATGAATGGACAAAGAAGGTGTGGTATATATATACAATGGAATATTATGCAGCCATCAAAAGGAATGAGACCTTGCCATTTGCAATGATGTGGATGGAACTGGAGGGTATTATGTTGAGCGAAATAAGTCAAACAGAGAAAGACATGTATCATATGACCTCACTGATATTAGGAATTCTTAATTGCAGGAAACAAATTTAGGGTTGCTGGAGTGGGGGGTGGGGTGGGAGGGATGGAGTGACTGGGTGATAGACACTGGGGAGGGTATGTGCTCTGGTAAGCGCTGTGAATTGTGCAAGACTGTTGAATCTCAGATCTGTACCTCTGAAACAAATAATGCAATATATGTTAAGAAAAAAAAAAAGAAGAAGAAGAAGGTAGCAGGAGTGGAAGAATGAAGGGGGGGAAATCGGAGGGGTAGATGAACCATGAGACGATGGACTGTGAAAAACAAACTGAGGGTTCTAGAGGGGAGGGGGTTGGGAGGATGGGTTAGCCTGGTGATGGGTATTGAGGAGGGCACATTCTGCATGGAGCATTTGGTGTTATGCACAAACAATGAATCATGGAACACTACATCTAAAACTAATGATGTAATGTATGGGGATTAACATAAGAATAAAAAAATTTTAAAAAAAAGAATATATAAAGACACTCACAACTTAATGATAAAAATATAAATAACCAAATTTAAAAATGGGCAAAGGATTTAAATCTCTAAAATGGATATACAAATTGCCAGTAAGCACAAACAATGCTGAGCACATTATTCATTAATAAATTACAAATCTAAAAATATGTTAAAGTGACAGTTCTTATGTTAAGTGTTCTTACCCAACCCCCCTGCCCCAAAAGCAATTGGTGGTGATGGTTGCACTTACAGCTCTGTGAGTATAATAAAGCCAACTGCAGATTTTAAAAGCATAAATTTTATGGTATGTAAATTATATATCAATAAAACTGATTTTTCTTAAAGCAAATGCAGTGAGGGTAGGAAAATGTGGGCTTTTCAATTAAACAGATTTATTTCACATCCCAGATTCCACCTCTTGTAAACAACTATAACAAGCTAACAATTGCTAAATTACAGATTTCTAAGTATCTACTCTTAGAGTCTGATTCAGTAGGTTTTAGGTAAGGATCACAATTTTGTGTTTAAACACATGCCTTAGGTAATTCTTACAGTTAGAGAGAGTTTAGAAAAATGATAGCCTATAGTCTTGCTAAATGTGTGCTCAATAAATAATAGTTTTTCTCTATGTTCTCCTATGCCAGTAAGCCTTTAAGAGAGTGTGTGTTTGTATGTGTTTGTAATGTTTATGATTACTTATGACTATATACACACTCATATACATCAGAGTTTTCATTTTAAAATTTCTAAAAAAATATATACCCTAGTTGCTTAAGAAATTTCAAGGTTTAAAACGGATACATACAATTCTAGCTAATTTCTTTTCGGTTCCAGGAAATGAAATCTGATGCAAACAGACATTAGAATGTAACCACGGCTTGCCACTGACACATTTTACCTTTGAAAGAAAGAAGACAACTCTGTAATAGGTTATAAGCACAGTGATCTCAAGCTATTCCTTGATAGAAATTTGTCTTCCTTCCCAAAATACTATATAATTTAGTAAGGTTGGCAGTCTTTGCACAATAGATGCCAAGTAATTGAATAGCAGGGGTGTTATAGATTTGATATGGAGTGCGTGTGGGTAGAGATGTGTGAACAAACCTGGAGAAGAGCCATATGCAATTTCCCTAAGTGGAGTCAGGATTATCAGCATCACACACTCTCATTAGCACCAAATTTTTATGAAATTTATTTATATATTATAAAAAATGTAGAGTCAAATATAAATAGACTGGAATAAACATCTGTGATTACTGAAATCAACACATTTCCTCTATTAAATGTGCTTTCCCTAAGGAACATCTTCCTACAGAGTGAAAAAATTATTCCAAACTCCCATTAGGTTTGCATATGAAGAAACAGTCTCTGTCTTTTCTGAAAGACATTTGAATGTCTATCAAAAATAGTATTTATTTCAAAAAAATAAATAAAAGTAGTGTTTCCAAGTTAATAGATATTTGGCAAAGTTACAGAGAGAAATATGTGCAATGTTCTTTTTGAAATTCATTATCATATCTACTTTTAATTAACTTTATCAATTAATATAAACAGAAGAGCCTGGACGCATATATCAGCCATTCATTAACATTTAACACTCATCTACTCTACCACTTGCTTAGTTTATACATTTAGTTTACTGCCATACTTCACTTTGCTTTCACTCCCACCTTCCAAAAAACACTCATGGTTTCATAAGGGTTGCTTAAAATCATTGAACCTAGAGCCCCTTGGAAATCTGTATTTTACAAGCAGTGTAGAATGAAGACAAGTAAATCACATGGAAAACTGCATAGTTTTTCCTTTCTTTTTTTTATTCCTTCTGAAAGTCTCTGATAATGCCAGTATTTTTACCAGATTTCAATTATTCACATCATTTCCCTCCCTGAATTGGCAGAAAAGCAGTCTATAATATTGAAACACAGAATACAGGAGGTGTCCTATGATGTGACTAAAAAATATTAAAACAAATTTTATATTACTTGTGCATTATATGTGGGTAGAAGCAAAAGAAGTCACACTGAGTTTAGAGCCACAATCAATAAATTATTTTTGATGAGATACTGGTTTAAAGCTAAATACAGTTATTTAAATAGAAATTTGCCATCCTATCTAGCCCTTTTAAAACAAGCATCATGTTTAAGAATGAAGAATACTCGATTCTTTAGGATAGAAAGGAAAATTAGGAATTAGGTATTTGAACCAAATTTCTTGACAATGGGTGAAAGTGAATTGCCCAATATTCCACAGCAAATTAGCGACAGCAAAATTCAGTCCATTGTGACTACTTTAATATCAGACTTGCTTTCCAATTAAGTATATCTTCTAGGAGTCTAAATCAACACATAACTACAGCATTTCATGTTTCCTACCCCTCTCTGGTCAAAGGACACAATTACTGGTCTCTAGAATGTTTAATGGATGACCAATAAGGAAAAAAATATATAAAAAGACATTTTAATAATGCTGACATATGTAGACTTGCTTTTTTCATTTTACTGCTATACTATATTTATCCATCCTCCTATTGATACATTTTTATTTAGGTTATTTACAATATTTTGCTAAGAAACAGTATGGTAAGGGGTGTTTTACTACATGTTACCTGGTTCACATTTGCAAGATTTTGTTCAGTTCATATACCTAAAAATGGAAATTCTGGGTGTGCAGTGTGTGTATCTTTAATTTTATTTGATATTGGCAGATTACTTTCAGAGATTGATGTAGCAATATACCGTCTCATAATATTGTATTTTTTTAAAGATTTCTTTATATATTTGAGGGGGGTGTAGAAGGAGAGGGAGAGAGGAAACTCAAGCAAACTCTGTGCTCAGCCTAATGCAGGGCTCCATCCCATGAGCCGAAAATCACAACCTGAGCCGAAACCGAGTGGGACGCTCAACCAACTGTTCCACCCAGGTGCTCCAATATTGTAATTTTTTTAAAAAAGTATATTTCATGATCATGGAATTGTTGAGTATCTTTTCACACATTTCCTGGGCATTCGTATTTCCTACTCTGTAAACTTATTATTAGTTTATTCAATCTATTTATCTATTGGATTATTACTTTTTTCATTTGTGATTATTTTATATTCAAGATCATTTGACTATTACAGGTTTTTGTGAATATTTTCTAAAATTCTGTGGATTGTCTTTTAACCTTTTAAATAGTAATTTAGGGTAATAAATTTCTATCTTAGTATAATCAAATGTGTCAGTGTGTTTTTATTTGATCTGATGCCATTGAAAATATTAACATTTACTTCTAAAAGTTAAAAAATTTGTATTTCTTCCTAAAATTAGTCATCGTGTATGCTCTAAAACAGTGAACCAATTTCTGTTTTCCCCAAATGAATAACTAGTTACCCTAACAGTATTTAAAATAAATCTCTTCCCTCCTCGTTTGTAATACTGCCTCTGACGTATATCAAGTTCCCAAACATGCATGGATCTGATTTTAGATTTTCCATTCTGTTCTATTTGCTATTTGTCTACACATATGTCAATATAATATCTTACTCACTCTGCCTTAAAACATATTTTGATAATTGGTAAAGGAAGTTTTCCCATCTTGTGTTTTTCTTTAAAATTGTTAATTTTTTTCTTTATTTCATAAATTTTTTAAACTGCTTTTTAAAATTTCTTGAAAAAAAATCTATTGAGAATTTGGTTGTAATAACATTATTTTTTTAGATCAATTCACAAAAATTGACAGTTTTATAATTTTGAGCCTTCCTATCCCTGTTATTACTCTTTATTAGCCCTCTTTTATATCCAGTAGTAGCATTTTATAATTAATTATATATAGTTCCTATCTATCATTAGAACATTTAATAGAAACAAAGATTTAGATATCTATCAATGTATACATTGTTGTTATACAATATTACTGTTACATATTATATGCAATTATTATATATCATATATATTATTGTTATGATTGGGTTCATAGTCATTTATTAAATAATCTGATTCATTCTGTCTTTTAGATATTCTAATATCACTTACCATAGAGTGCTTTTGATTTTTGTGCATTATGCTTGTATCATTCTGATTACAGTAGTTTAAAAAATTGTGTTAATATTCTTGGACTTTGTATGTTATATACAGTTATATATTTGGTAAATATTCCAGTTGTAACACTATTGCATGCCAGCTTCCAATCTATCCATCTCTGTTCTGCTGCGATGCTGAGGCCTTTGGCACCTAACTTCCTATTTGACCCTGCCTATAGACAGTGCTAGAAAGAGCCTGGAAACCAGTACAGGAAGAAGAGATATGCTCCTTTGTGTTTGTTTGCCATTCTTATTTTGTTTTTTATTTTGATTTTTGTTTATTTCTCTATCAGAGCTTCCTCACCCCAGCAGGAGCTATCCTTCCCAATAGCAGCAGTTGATCCCAATTTTGCTTTCCAACAAATTCCAAATGCCTTTTCAAAAGACTTTGTCCAAGGGCGCCTGGGTGGCTTAGTCATTAAGCATTTGCCTTTGGCTCAGGTCATGATCCCAAGGTCTTGGGATCAAGTCCCACATTGGGCTCCCTGCTCAGTGGGGAGCCTGCTTCTCCCTCTCCCTCTGCTGCTCCCCCTGCTTGAGCTTGCTCTCTGTCTGTCTCTCTCTGTCAAATAAATAAATAAAATCTTAAAAAAAAAACTTTGTCCAGTTCACACAGAGTTGCTTTTCTGACTTCCGAAAAAACAAACAAAACAAAAACAGTAGAAACTGAGCAGCACCCTTTTCTCTGCTTGCCTTTCTTCAAATTTCCACATTAAAATAAAAATTAATTTCATTCCTTCCTATGATCCTGACTGAGACAGCTACTTTCTCCTCTTGGTACTTCAACAACCTAATAGTGACCTCTTACCTCATGACATAATAGTGATTCCTTACCTTATGCATTTCTGTCTGTGGCTTCTACTGTATCTTAACCGGATCCAGGTCAACATGGCACATAAAGACAGTCTATAATTTACTTTCCAATTCCTACAGATTTTACTTTTAAATAGTGAGAATAATCATCACTATCATCACTCTTTGCTATAGACATTGTAGCTAATGCCTATAAATTTTCACCACTATTTAGTTTATAGATATTTTGATTATCAGGTGAAGAAAATTCCCTTCGATTTCCAGTTTCCATAGTTTTTCTTCTCTGATTTTTCCCATTTTTTTGTTTGTTTACAAATGACTATAGATTTTTTTAATGGATTATTGATTTTGGCATTTATTTGGATGATTTTTCTTTATTCATTCATTCTCTTAGTATATATTGAATAATAATTAGTTCCTGCTCTAGTTCTCCAATGTCAATATCATAATGTCTTAATCACTCCACCGTAAAATGTATCTTAATATGGTAAAGTAAGTTTTTCCATCCTATTTCCCTTCTTTAAAATTGTCAAAGTTATTCTTTATCGTGTTAACTTCCAACTCCCTCAGTCTTTGAGTTGAAAAGTGTTATCTGGCTTTCTTTTTTTTTTTCATGCACCTAAGGTAATGTATTTACCTCTGAGGACCAATTTAGTACCATTCTCTAAGACTTCTTTGTATTTCTAAAATCTGTAATGACTCTTGTGATGAACTTATAAACAAATGAATAACTTGCGACTTCATTTTCAAGCTTTCAAAAAATTTTATTTTTATTCTGTTTCATTGTATTTTATTAGCTTTTGAGTGTTATTTTTGAATTCATGTTGAATTTCTCATTAGTATTAATTTTATTTTATGTACAATACTTGAATTATTTTGATACTTCTTTTGTAACTTATCAGGTGATCGATTTTTATAAATTGTCCACATATTAATGAAAATAAGTGTATATTTATTTATTAGAATGCAAGTTTTGGTATGCATCTATTAGATAAAGTTTAATTGCATAGTTCAGATTTTTACTTACAAATTGCTTGTTTACTTGACATACTGACTTTAAGTTATGTTTAGTTATCTATTAAAGTTGTAACTTATTTTCTCTTAAGTGTCTCATAAATAAACATAGATATATAATTTTAGATTTGGTAATTTCATGAATGATTGTGATTTTTAAACATTATAGGTAGAAAATCATTCTATTGCTATTTGCAGTCTATTATCTTAATTTTTTATCCATAAATTATATTTTGTATAAAATTATAACAGATTCTACAGTTTTATTTTTGTTGTGATTATTACACTATATAGTATAAGTTATGATACTATAGCCATGAACATTATTGTACATGTCTCCTGATGGACAAACACAGACAATAGTATTATTTTCTTTATTAGTCAATATTTATTTACATTTAAATACATAATTATGGATTTTGGTGGGATTGATGCATTACTTTACTTTCATCTGCAGACATGTTTCTTCTGTCTATAAACCTTTCTCTAGTACTTTTTTCAGGTGAGTCCTCTGGTGACAAATGTTCTCATCTCTGTTTGCCTGAAACATCTTTATTTTATTTTCATGTTTGAAGGATACTTTCACTGGATATGAAAAAGTAGTTTGTTTCTTATTTTCTTTAAGCATTTCAATTATGTCTTTCCATTGTCTACAGACTTTCACCATTTATTTTGGTAATTCTTCCATCAGTATTATGACTGTTCATTTGAAGATGATGCGTTGTTTTTTGTTTTTAATCTGGTTACTCTTAAAGTTTTCTCTTTGTCTATAATTTTATCAGTTTATCTATGATGTGTTTATACGAGGTTTTCTTTGTTTTGTGTACATGCTTGAAATTTATAGAGATTTTGAATATTTTGCTCAATGTCCTTTATGAGTAAAAAGTTCTAAGATATTATCTCTTAAAATACTCCTTCTGCCTCTCTTTCTTCCACCTCTCTCTCTCTCTCTCCCTCTCTTCTCTCTCTCTCTTTTCCTTTCTCTCTCCTTTTAAATTGGTATTCCAATTGTGTATATGCATGTTACTGGTTTCATTCCATGCCATATGTATCACTTGCATTTCTCTTATGTTCTCATATCTTTTTTCTGTATCTCAATAATTATTTTATACTATTCTATCTTCCAAATCACTAATTCTCTCTTCTGTATTGTCTGTTAGTTTACTTGACTGCTGTTTAATTTTTCAAAATTTCTATTTAAACATTGTAATACATTCCTGTTTTTTTGATGAAACAATCATGAATTGCATTACATTTACTGTATTTTATCATAATATCATAATATATTTTTGAATACTGATATCATAGTTCATTTGAAGTTAGTTGACTGATGACTCCCAACATATAAAATGTTTTTGGATCTGTTTCTATTATCTTTTTTTCTCTTGATTTTTTATATTTTAGCCTGGCTCCTGGCATGCCTAATAATTTATTATTTAATCGGATACTGTTTATGTATAAATATATATACATAAATATATATACATTGAATGATGTTATATTACTCCACAGAGGATTTAATCTTTTGTCAGGAAGATAATAGTGAGCAAATCTCCTGCCCCAGTTAAGAGTGGTCCATTTTAAGTTTTTTCCTATTCCTAGGAATATAACCTTCCATAGCATGAGACTTCTATGCTATATAGAGTAAAGCCTTCTACATAACAGTGAGATTGCATCTTTTTACTATTCTGGGCTGTAACTCTACCAGAACATTAGTCTTACTTTTCTTAGCACTGTTTTCACAAAGAAGTTACCCACCACTCCTGCTATGGCTCAGAAAATGAGGCTGGCTCTGACCTCTCTTCTCCAGGATAGTTCTTTAAGTCACATTCCCCACACGGGAATTAAAATGGCTGCTCACAGCCCTGGATACCTGTTCATCAATGTCCTTGGTTTTACTCACGACTTCCACTGTTTCTGGGACATGAGGATGATTACCTGCTGATCTTAGCAATATTATTCTGATTTTTCTCTGTGTATTCTACCTGTCATTATTGCATATTTTGAGTGAATTCATGATCAATGATGTTTTCTATGTTTATTTTTCTATTCTGTCCCCATTCTGGTCTTGTAAATTTTGGGGAATTCAGGTATATTTTACATGAAGTTTGCATGAAGTTATGTTCATTATATATATTACATTATTAAACAATATATGTTAATGATATAATTATATAAACAAAATGTTGGCAAACCTAATTCAACAGCATATTAAGAGGATCATACATCATGACCCAGTGGGATTTATCTTTGGGTTTCAAGGATGGTTCAACATATGCAAATCAATGTTATGTGTCACACTAACAAAATGAAGGATAAAAATCACATGATTATCTCAATAACTACAGAAAAATCATTCAACAAATGCAACACCCTTTCATAATAAAACTTCTCAACAGATTAGGTATAGAAGGAAAATACCTCAACACAAGAAAGGTCATATTTGACAAGCTCACAGCTAATATCACATTCAACAGTGAAAAACTGAAAAGTTTTCTAACATTTGGAATAGGCAAGGATTTCTAACATTTGGAATAAAGCAAGGATGCCACTCTTACTACTGCCATTTAACATAGTATTATAAGTCTTAGCCAGAGCAATTAGGTAAGAAAAATAAATAAAATGTATTGTAAAGGTAAAGTAAAATTATCTCTGTACCAAAGCAATGTACAGATTCAATGCAATCTCTATTCAACTTCAAATGGCATTGTCACAAAATAGAAAAAAAAAATGGTGCTAAATTTATAGGGAGCCACAAAATACCCCAAATAGCCAAAGCAATCTTGAGAGGAGAATAAAGGTGCAGGCATCATACTTCCTGATTTCAAGCAATATTATGAAGCTATATTAAACAAGACAGTATGGTATTGGCATAGAAAATAGACATAGAACATAGAGCAATGAAACAGAAAACAAAGCCCAGAAACAAAGCCACACATACATGGTCAACTAACCATTGACAAGGATACCAAGAATACACGATGGAGAAAGATAATCTCTTTAATAAATGGTGCTGTGGGAAAACTTGGTATCTACATGTAAAAGAATGAAATTGAACCCTTATTTTTCACCATATGCAAAATTAACTCAAAATGTATTAAAGACCTCAATTTAAAATCAGAAACCATAAAACTCATAGAAGAAAACAGGGGAAAACTCCTTGGGAAAAAAAGGTCTTGGCAATGATTTCTTGAGTATGACACCGAAAGCATAGGCAACAAAAGCAAAAATAAACAAGTGGAAGTGCATCAAACTGACACCTTCTGCACAGCAAAGGAAACAATCAGAACAATGAAAGGAAAACCTATGGGAGGAAGAAAATATTTATAAACTCCATATCTGGGAAGGGGTTATTATCCAAAACATACAAGGAACTCCTACAACCCAACAGAAAAAAAAACAAATAACCTGGGCGCCTGGGTGGCTCAGTCCTTAAGCATCTGCCTTGGGCTCAGGTCATGATCCCAGGGTCCTGGGATCGAGCCCCGCATCGGGCTCCCCGCTTGGCGGGAAGCCTGCTTCTCCCTCTCCCACTCCCCCTGCTTGTGTTCCTGTTCTCGCTGTCTCTCTCTGTCATATAAATAAATAAAATCTTTAAAAAAATTAAAAAAAAATAATAACCTGATTAAAAAATGGACAGAGGAACTGAATAGACATTTTTTCCCAAAGACACACAAATGACCAACAGGTGTATGAAAAGGTGTTCAACATCACTAACTGTCAGGGAAATGCAAATCAAAACCACAACACAATACTACTTCACATCTGTTAGGATGGCTTCTATAAAACAAAAGAACAATCAAAAAATCCAAAACATAATAACCTTTGGTAAGATTGGAGAAACAGAAAACTTTGTACATTATTACAGGAATACAAATTGATATAGCCAGGATGGAAAACAGTAGGGAATTTCTGTAAAAAATTCAAAATAGAACTACTATATAATCCAGTAATCCCACTTCTGGGTATATATGCAAAGGAATTGAAATCTAGATCTTGAAGAGATATCTGCAGTCCCACGTTCATTGCAGCATTATTCACTGTAGCCAAATATGGAAGCAACCTAAATGTCCATAAACAGACAAATAAAGAAAATGTGGTACATATCTATACAATGGGATATTATTCAGCCTTAATAAAGAAGGAATTCCTGCCATTTGCTACAACATGGATGAACCTGGAGCACATTATGCTAAGTGAAACAAACCAGACACAGTAGGCAATCGTTTGCATATTCATTTAACAAGGGTGGTTTTGTTGAAAGGGAGATTCTGAAACACTTGAATGAGACTTGACTGATATGGAGCCTTTGTTGGTTTTTAAACTTGAAAGGCATGAAGGGGTGGGGGATGGGGGGTGGGGGGGTGGGGGAGGGTGGGAAGAGATTGAAATGAAAATAGATAAATCTAAATTCCTTCACAAATTATACAGGCTTTTTTTTTTTTAAATCTAGTTCCTATTACCTGACCTGTTTAGATTAACCTTTGCCCACAACTTTTTTACACGTTTTCATAAGGTTTCAAGATACTTAATAAACACAAATAGAATAATTTAAACTAAATCCAAAATTAAAGAACTACTTATGGTTCCCAGAACACATCATATTCACTTACATTTCTATATATTTTCCTCATGAGTCTCTCTGTCAACCTTCAAATACACTGCCAAGCCAGTAAAAATGTAACCTCCTTGTAGCTTTTCTTAACTCATTCAGTTACATGTGGGAGCTTTTTACTTACATCTCAATAATTTGCCATATTTACCATCATTGAGACAATTTTGCTCTGTAACTGTTATAAGTAATATTATTTTGGAGAAATATCCATGAGAATTATGAGGAAAGGATACATTTTGAAAATCTGAAAACATAGGCATTTGGTTACTGATGACGAATGTTTAAACTGGAAGCAAATTTAAAGTATTTTGTTGTGAGAACAGGTTAAATATATAAAGCCATAATACAGTGAATGTGAGGTAGGTGGAAGGATCACATGAGAAGCATATGTTCTTGTTGGGTTTCCTCTTGTTACTTTGACCTAAATCATATCATCTCACTCATTGTTCAGGTTCTTCCAGCTAGCGGGAAAAATATAGGTGTTCCATATTTCTGAATACAAGAGATACGCATATTTGCTTTAAAAAACTTGATAGGAACAACTTAATAGGAACTGCATTTACTGGATAGGTAGTCATTTATAAAGTTTGTCACCCAGGTGAAACTTCAAGTTTCTTTTCTTCAATTGTTTAAAACGTAAGAAATTGTTAGACAAATATTCATTGTTTCACATCAAAAGTGACTTCTCAAATACTCAGATATTCTTTTAATTAATTAATAAGTGATAATTAATTCCTTTCAGATATATTATCCAAAACCCAGAATAAGAGTTTAAACTGAACTTTAGGGGGTTTTGATTTATAATAAAATAGATTTTGTTTTAAAAAGAAGATGCAAGTTAATCCACTTATTGTTTGCTTTAGAACTAAGTTTGCCTCATCTTAATTTTTCATTCTCTTATTTAAATTTTATATCTTATTATCTTGTGTTTGACTCTTTTGTCTTCAATATAAAGTAATAAATCAGTAAAGA
The DNA here is from genome assembly GCF_002201575.2 of Neomonachus schauinslandi. Classification (NCBI taxonomy): domain Eukaryota; kingdom Metazoa; phylum Chordata; class Mammalia; order Carnivora; family Phocidae; genus Neomonachus; species Neomonachus schauinslandi. The sequence continues at coordinate 45,503,986 of NC_058414.1, read as the reverse complement.
AAATTGTGAAAATAAGTAAAAGTAGAGAAAGACATAAAAATAATTTGTAATAACATTAATCAATCAATACTTTTATATATCTAATGTATCAAATTATTCCTAGTTCTTTTTTCTACACACCCATTGCACAATTTGACACTTGACACTTCAAACTAGGTTCATACTTGGAAATGAAAACTTCAAATAGTATTTATTGGAGAATGATATAAACACAACTGTCAAAACCATAGAAAGTTGTCCTCTCTCTTTTCTTACAACTTCTTAAGTTATGAAGGTAAAATAAAATGCAATTAGAATAATCCACTAAGAGCTTTATTTGCCACCTGCCATTCTCTGAATGCCTGCTGATAAAAGTGAGTTTTTAACTTGCAGATTTTTCTTGATAGACTGGAATTAGGAAAGTTTCCCTCTAAAGTGAGTGCTCCAGCTGCCACATGGGGATAAATATAGAACCAATCAAATCAAAGTTTGGCAATATGGAAGTAGAAAATGCATTTGATCTATCCCAAAGATTTGTTATTTGCATAGAAATAAAATCATTAACTCATTTGTTTTTTAAATTTTCCAAAGCTTAATTATGGTTCATTTGATATTTGACCTGATTGTCTCTCACCTCCGCTAGAAAGGCAGATTTAACTGAGTTGTTCCTATGATTCTGGCTACTTATGGGTGGAACTGCTTGAAGCCATAAACCCAGGTTGCTATGGCACAGTGATGAATCACATTGCTTCCTGGTCTATATAGCCGGACAGCGTATGAGAGTCACATGATTTTAGCAGCCCTGGGCAGGGTCATGAAACCTCAAGTTGGAATAAGCAAAACTCTTAATTCTTCCAGGAACTACAGTGTGTAAACTATAGCTTGTTTTTGAAAAATCTAAACAGTAATTCTTTTAGTTTTTCTAAGGGGGCAAAATTATCTCTACAGGAATGCTGACCCCAGTCCACCATTCTTTAAAAAGATGATTGGCATACAGAAACATTCTATCTGCATCAGAAAGCTCTGTGCTGTGAAGCTTTTTAAAATTAAGAAACCACCTCTAAAAGGCTAGTTTCATGAAAGTATACATGGCAATTATTTGTTATTATTCTTGACATTTCTACATATCATGACTAATGTCAAGGTTTCTATGGGGAAGATTTGCTGGGTTGAGTCCAGCCAAAGAATTTAAGTTCAAATGTTAAATTGGATACAGATTAGGTTAGTTTTCAGTGGGACCGGCCCTAAGGACGCAAGGTGATGTGGGCACTCAGCTACCTTCCTGCTATCTCTCAGAAGTAGCTGCTGCTTCCTCACCAAGCTGAGTATTTCAGAAAGTAACCTTCCCCATACCTCCACCGTGTGCATTCGTGTGTGTGTCTGTGTGTTCATATACCATCCTCCCCACTACTCTCTCCTAGATAAAGACAAATGAACATCAAGGAAATTTTTACTTTTATTTTTGGCATTGTTTCAAAACTTCTCAGTAAAAAAAATTGTCTGAATGAATGCATGATGTCACGTGTCAGTTATTTTTTAAACTACGTACCCAGGTGCCCCAAGAGAGGAGGTACTGGGTTGTCCTTGCTATTGCTGCAGTTTTCGTCCTGGCAAACATAGATCATTTGTTTCCTCCACTTAAGTTATATGAGTAAGTACTCCAAGTTCATGTTTTTAAAGAAAGCAGAGACAGACAAGTGAAGAAATAGAACTAGGGTTATGAAATGGGAGAGGAGAAAATAAATGGAAAAGAAAAAAATATATATATAGGGGTGTCTTCAGATCATCAGTAATCTCCCCAGGAGTCAACCCTGCTAAGAATATAATGCACCCTTCTACCAGGAAAGAAAACAACAAGATATTTTTCGATTCTGCAAGAGATGGCATGGGACCTTGAAAAGCACTCATTTCTAGTAGCATCTCTCCTGAGATTTGAAACTTGCTTCATAAAGTTCAAGACCTAAAATTTTGTGTAGTTGATCGATAATTCACTTCACTTCAGAGAACCACTCTGCAATAATGACCCAGGGATTCAGTCTTCTCTTCATGCAGAGATTTTTAATACATGGATCACATTTTATGAGCAATAACTCATTAATCTTTGCAATAACCATATTCAGTTAAACATTATTATCCCACATTATAGGTAAAGTGGTTGAAGGGAGTTTTTGACTTGCTGAAGGTCAAACTGAAATCAGAAGCAGGAGTGGGATGAGGTATGAATGTGATTCCCTGACTCCAAATCCTAACTCACAGTAATACATAGAAAAGGCCAACTTTTTTACTTTCATTTTTTTTGCCTCCCTCAAAACTTGCCCTTATTATGTAATTATAGCTAAAATGTCATCATGCCTTTTCAATAAACTGTTAATAAGGAAATCTCAACTAGAGGCTTCCTCTTCAATATTAAATATCACTGCAAAGTAAAATTATATTTTTTCTAAATGAGTTTTAAGTTTTAAAATATCAGCTACAATAAATATGAGGCTTTATATTTAAGACATATGGAAATCATCTTAACTGTTGACTAGGTGCTTGGAAAATTTCTGTATAGAGAGACACCAGAAGAAATGTGAAGTATGACAGAGAAACAGTGGCAAAGAGTTAGGTAAAGAAAAGAAAAACAAGATATCCATGAGTTTCTTTCGAACCTTAAAAAAAAAAAAGCTGTGCAAAAGTTTCTCTCACTGATGAAATGAGCTCTTTACATATAAATTATATTGTAATAACAGAGCTCCTGGGTGGAAAAGAGTTCCTTCTCCTGCTGACAAAAATTAAAATAATCACAGATGGCTAATGATCAAAAATACTGACTGACAGCTCTGAAGTATAAGTATTCTCGCTAAATGGAGAATATTCTCAGCGTTTCTCAAGCCAACACTTAAAGCTGGTTTAATAGCACCATAAAACTTTTTCCAACCACACATTCATATACAGGGAACGTCTATTTTATTTTGGAAACTACCATATAGACTCAGAGAGCTCCTTTAAAAAGTTAATGTAATTCTTTGTCTCTGTGATTACTTTCATAATTTGGGATAAAATGCAAGAATTCACTAGGGAAAGGGAGTCCATAATGCTTCCTTACATGGTATGAAAAACCTTTATAATTCAAGCATTGGGAATCCAGTCTCCTCTTTTAAGCTATAGGTGGGAATGGGGGGCGGGGGGAGGAGGAATCTGCCCAGCAGAAATAGCTAAGTCTTTATAAATATGTCAAACAATGCCAATAATAATAACAACTAATAGTTATTTAGGACTTGCTTTGTGTCTAACATTCTTTTAAGCATGTCAGTTTTTACTTCGTTTAATTTAAACAAATACCTCAATGAAATACATCACATTATTTACTCACTTTTCTTAGATGAGGAAACCAAAATTAGAAAGGTTTTAAAAAGTGACCAGGGTCACATTACAGCTGATGAGTAGTTGAACAGGGGCTCAAACTAGTCTCTAAGCCTGGTACTAAATTGCAACATTGCCAATGTATTTATTATATTAATAGGATATAAATTTAAGAGGAACCACACTGAGACCAACAACAAAATGTCCCGTTCTCTATCACTTTAAAAGGACTTGCAAAATCACTTGATTTTACAATCACCCAATAAAAAAAGTATAGTGTTCTTGTATCTAATAATGATTAAACTGTGACTTAAAATTTAATAGTATCCATTTATTTATTTGTGAAATCAAAAGACGACTAACACATTAAGTGCCTGTAAAGTTCTTGTTTTGAGAGATTCAAATAGTATAACACTCTTTCTGCCTTTTTAATGTTTACATGCTATATGGAGACATACATGGTATATATGTATCATGCATCTATGCACATGGATGATTCATATAAGATGTGTGTGCCGGGGCTAAGGTACTGAGTGGAGAGAGTAATCCATGCTACCTGGTCAGTGTTTACCAAAGAAGGCACCACATATAGGTAAGAATAAAGTAAGGGCAGCACATATAGAAAAGGTTTTGAGGGATGGATGGAAATTTGCTAGAAGAGAAAGTTGAAAAAAGATGATCTTAGTGACCGAAGTAGTTCTGCACATGCTAAATATGCCTATTGAATTAATAATCACATTTTCCATATCCATCTTGGTAAATTAGAATCATAGATGTACAAATTCCTTTAAAAATATAGTCACATTGTTAACAAAACAAATGTGGGATATCATAAGCAAGAATCCTTTTTAAAGTAATTTTTTCAAAGAGTCTTTGCAAATCAAATCATAAGAGTGGCAAGAGCAGAATTTTTGGAACAAAACCTGCTGTTCTTAGCACTGGATGAAAGAAATGCAAGTTAGTAACCATTTAAATGGCTGCTTTCTTATATCTGTGCCAGAATTGCTTATAATGTGCGATTTCTTCATTTGGATGTTACTTGTTTCAACTAAAACATTTCCAAGTCAACTCACTGTATTTCACAATACACTGAAACGAGTAAAAGTATTAAAAGCATGCCTGAGGCGACAGAAACTTTGAGGTTAATTTCCATTTCTTCAAGTATATTTGATGCATGATGTGACAAAGGAATCCTAATTAAGGTTGAAATCCTGAATACTAAATAAATTAGAAGTGCCACTACATTCATCTTTCGCACTGATAATACCGCCACTTCTACTTCTCTTTAGCCTAGCCCTTGACTTTTTGGGAAACCTTTTCTTGGGTGTTTTCTTCCTCTATCACTTTTGCTGAGAGTAGATCATGAGTATCCTACCTAGTTTTATTCAAGCCCAAATCTACAAAGCCTGTCTCTCTTTGTTCTTTTTCTTCTCACTTACTCACCTTTATCAAAAGCAAACATTTCATTTTATATCTAATCTCAAAAATGGCCTCACCTCTCTTAGGGCACTTCCTATTTCTTCTCACATTATACTATCTGCAGGCAAAATTATATGATCTCTAAGGATCTTTTAACTTTTTCTAAGAAATAAAACATAAAGCAGTTATAACAGTTTAAATAAACCTCTGCTATTTAATGATACCATTTTCATAGTTACTATTATTATCCATTATTCATATGAGTCAAAAAGTAAGGGTGCAAATTGTTTCATCTCTCACTAGCTGAGGAACCTTGGGCAAGTTACTTAATATTTATATAACTCGAGTATCTTGATTTTGAACCTCCCTGTCAATCATGGAAGAAAACCCATTGGCTCATTATTTTAAATATTGTCCTCTGAGGGGCGCCTGGGTGGCTCAGTCATTAAGCGTCTGCCTTCGGCTCAGGTCATGATCCCAGGGTCCTGGGATCGAGCCCCGCATCGGGCTCCCTGCTCGGCGGGAAGCCTGCCTCTCCCTCTCCCACTCCGCGTGCTTGTGTTCCCTCTCTCGCTGTGTCTTTCTCTGTCAAATAAATAAAATCTTTAAAAAAAAAAATACTGTCCTCTGAGATAATTTAGTCTAGAGCAATCAAAACTTATATTCACAAAAATGACCAGTGCATGGTTTATAGCACCTATATTCATAAACATAATCATCAAAAGCTGTCCTTCAAAAGGTGAATGGATTTACAAATGGTAACCCAACTGTATAATGGGGTACTATTCAACATGAAACAGGATGGGCTTTTCTTTTTAATTTGATTCATTTCAAACTAGTATAAATTAATTCTAAAATCTGATCCTTGATTTGGTTATTGGAGTATTTTCAGTTGTGTTTTGACAACTCGGCTATGCAAATCTTCTCATACAAGTGTCAATCTTATGATATCTCGACACAAATCAAGTATAACTGACCAAATTCAAGTTACAAATTGAGATGTCCTGTAACTGCAGAAGACCCTACATTTCAAGACTCACAGAGAATAAAAGGATATAACACATCTTAGTCACTTTTCTGATGTGGATTACATTTTGAAATAAAATTTTGATTTGGGGCATTCAATAAAAATGTTATAAAAACCAAAACCAAAAAGGTGAGATTGTCTTTATTTTCTTTTATTAATCAGTCTTTATCAATCTTTATCAATCAGGTCTTGATTTTGAAGTTATATGACCTTTATCGAATAAATTGGAAGGCTTTCCAGTTTTGCTCTTAAATAATTGCAGTAATTTTGAAATTACCTATCCTTTAAATTAAAGAGACCTTAACTGGAAGTCCATCTGATCCTGGTGCCCTACACAAATTTGTACTGTGCTAATAGATCCATTCAGACTTCTAATTTCTTGTTATGCCAATATTGACATTTTACATTTAAATGGAAAATCATACACTTATCTTGATTTTCAAATCGCCACAGGTTTGCTCACAATGTTCAAGCAGAATTGTTTCAACCTCCTCTGTATTAGATGTATTTGCTTTTATGTTCCAAAATTTTTGTTTTCCCTCTCTCTCCTTTTTTAAAAACCATCCTCAAGAAGTGTTTTTCTATTTTTGTAGTCCTTTCAAATAACCAGTGTTTGGATTTACTCTTTATTTCCATTTTATTTATTTACTTGGCAAACTCTTATATAGCATTTACTTCATGCTAAGAACCGTTTAAGCACTTAACAAATATTGGTTGTTTAAATTCTTTATAATAATCTTATGAGATACTATTATGATCCTCAGTTTATTGGTAGAGAAACAGAGGAACTAGTTATTTTGGATTTATCTTTTAGTATAACACTTTCTTACTATTTCTATCAAGATCAATGTCTAAATGCTTTACAGGTTTTGAGATATTTCTTCTATTTGTACCTCTCCATACCACTAATTTCACTCCACTCTCTTCAGTGTCCATTTTCATTGCACTTGTTTACTATTTTTTAAATTCAACAATTATAGTATTTAGACACAGAATGATGGCTTTGTGTTTTCCTTAGTGCTTAAGATCACGCATTGTCTGTCCAAGTTTTCCTCTGTCTCCTCCAAAAGGCTTTTGTGTTGGCTGATCTTCTTCTCAGGCTACTGAGCTCCTTAGTTATATTGTTAAATGTCGCTGCTTTTAATGTCATTGTTAGCTTCTGAGGTCATGTTCTGCTAATTGGAAATATCTTTCATGTAATTATCTCTCAAATGATAGAAGGAGATGGATCCTCTATCCCTTTAGCAGCTGCCTCTATCTTCATTGATCCCTAGCCCATCCTAGCTGGAGAAAACATGCCAGGTCCGAATGTTCCTTCTACCATCCTAGTCTCAGGAATAGGGAGTTTCAGCACACAAATTCAGCTCCTACTCAGTCTCTTGAGTTACTGGGAGCCTATACATTTTCATGCAGGGTCAGTATACATCCAAGGTGTAAATTGTGTGAGTGAGAGAGATGGAGGGCTGTCTGGATTTGGTGATCCTCAAGAATTTGAGCACCTAACTCTTCTAGTACTATATTTAGAACCTTACATTGGAGACCTCTGTATCTTTAGACTTTCCTATAAAAGGCAAAAGCCTGGCAACCACCATCCCTACACCAGCAGTTTCTATCATGATCACACATGCCAGGTTGACCAAATCTCTCTAGTTCAAGAGTGGTGAACAATCAAATATGGGAGTATGGGAGATACATTTAGAAAAGGCTACCTTATTTCCAGAATCCTCTTTTTAATAAATCTTAAAAGAGAAGACACAGTTTTTTTTAATATAATAAATTAATAATAAATAAATGAAATCTTTAAGAAATTATAATAATATGAATCCAGAATACAATAATATTAACAAAAACTGGAGCATGGCAAGACGGGTGGGAAGAAGTAGAGTACCAGTCTCCGTCTTTTACATAAGAGGGAATCAATAAATATGGAATCATCCATAATACTGATAATTAAAGAAATACAACATAGAGCATGTTTTTTCAAACATAAACCCTACTAGAATTAGAAAGATGTAGATATTTAAATTTCTATATAAAGTTTCAGAAACACGTATCTTTCAGAAAACATTTATCAGTCATTAGCCCTTGGTATGGTACTACTACTTAACAGAAGTGTAACAATCATATTGACTCTACCAATAATGGGCAATTACTATGGATTTGACTTCTGCTTCTTTTTTTTTATTGTGTCCCTGCCAATACCGTCATCCCTGGACTTAACTCAATATCACATTAGCACAGAATTTTCACTTAGCATTGGCTATGATGAAGGAACATACTTTACAATAAGAGAAGAGAGAAAATGAAGTAGGAGGATACAGAAAGAGACACAGTAGCAAATTAGGTTTTACATAAGAATATAAACTTCCATCTTTTTAAAGCCAACAAGAGTTTGAGTTACAGCATTGAACCTATAACTTAAAAAAATCAGAGTATACACCTCTGTGGATTTTCATTTAATTAGATTATTTCATATGGCAATTGTGTACATGGATATAAAGGTTTAAATGCTAAAAGTCAAAAACTGTTATACTACATATGTCAATCATACTGAAGTGCAGTTCAAGAAAAACAGGAAAAACAGCCCTTTTTATAATCTTCTCTGAGGGAGCAACGTAAGGGAGTCATGTGACCTTGACCTTCCTACGCACTTTGAATGAAGAATGAGGACTTGGCAGAAAAGAAGTCAATCTACAGGCAGGCCAGTTATCCGTGATTAGGAATGGAGCAAAAATTTTGAGGACAGTAATTAGCTGAGTTAATCGGAATGCCCATTTCAGGATTAAGGAAAGTACTAGCCCCATAGATAATGTGAAGAGAAGCAAAAATAGGAAAACTGACACATAAGAAGATTATTATGGAGACATGACAGGTAAGGGGAAAAATTCCCTTTTATTTAATTCTATAGGTGTTGGAACCCTAAAGTGAAGAGTCATAAAATTCTGGATTCTGAGAATTGCTTTGAATGCAGATGACCATCCACAGGATCCCTCTCTCTTATAGTTGTTATGCTTTGATACATCAGATCACCTTATCTAGTGTTAATAAATTTCCTCCATTATTTGAAGAAAATAAGTCTCTGTTTCTTCCAATTTAAATTAAAACAGAGAAAAATAAAAAGCAACAAAGCAGCATAAAATTCAAAATTAAAATATGTAACAGAGTAAGGGTAAAACCTATGAAATGTACCAATAAATCTAAATAGATATAACCACTTGAATCAAATGTAAAAGCAATATTTCAGCAAAAATCAAAAATCCGAGCTGAGAATACTCACATAATAGTAATGACAGTTATTGGCTAAGCTGAAATGTGGACCAAGAGGATATTTTATTTTTTTATTTTTTTTGTTTTTAAAGATTTTATTTATTTATTTGACAGAGAGAGAGAGAGAGAAAACAAGCAGGGGGGACAGCAGGCAGAGGGAGAGGGAGAAGCAGGCTCCCCAGGAAGCAGGGAGCCTGATGCCAGGCTAGATCCCAGGACCCCAGGATCATGACCTGAGCTGAAGGCAAACACTTAACTGACTGAGCCACCCAGGCACCACCCCAAGAGGATATTTTAAAATTCATCTTCCAATAATGCAGTGTAGCCATATCTGCATTCAGAGACAGATAGTAGTAGCCAGAGAATCTGGCATGAGGGTGTAATGAATTGGCAATACCTTTTCTTTCTTTTCTTTCTCTTCTTTCTTTTCTTTCTTTCTTTCTCTTTCTTTTAGCAAACTGGACTTTCTAAATGCCTAAGAAGCAGAACTGCACAGGAGAAGGTTATGCAAAACAGTAACTACTGCCTCATATCACAAAGCAGACTTCCTGTGCACAGTGTTGCTAGGTACACTAAACAGTAATTAGTTCTTTTTGAGCACTGCTCACACAGATAGAAAGTCATCATCATGAGAATATTCTTAAAACACAGAAAGAAGAAGTAATGGTAAGTTTTAATTCAAAGAAAAATGAAACGTTTCTCAATTACTGCTGATCAAATTCCAAAACTCATTTCACATTTTTCTTTCCTCTCTCTCCCATCTCTCTCTCTTTGTGTGGAGTCAGTAAATAAAGGATTAACATGAGAAAACCTTTTCAAATAACCCATTATTTAGTTTTGACTCTTGCTAGGAGAGAGGGGGAAAGGGAGAAAGAGGGAAAGTGGCAAAGTGGGAGAGGGAGAATGCCTGAATACCTCCACAGGATGGATGAAATACTCAAGAGAATTCCGGGCCTTCTGCATCCTGAAAGGACCAAGGAAGGGCCTAGTAGTCTCTAAAGTTAAGGACTGTCACACCTTTGATCAGTTTCAGGGTTTTTGCATGAAATGCCACTTTCACATTTGATTTGGAAAAGAATATTGAACTCTGTGTAAATATGAAACCTTTGAGACTGTACCATCTGGAGCTAATATTTGAAGTGATTTACACATAAAACAGAAAAAGAGAATCCACATGAAATTATGTTTTAAAATTTTTTAACGGATTAACAGAATGTGTTTACTGACTCCAAATTGTACCTAGGTTGTTAATTAAAATATATTCCTTTAGGGGTGCCTGGGTGGCTCAGTCATTAAGGGTCTGCCTTTGGCTCAGGTCATGATCCCGGAGTCCTGAGATCAAGCCCCTCATCGGGGTCCCTGCTCCACGGGAAGCCTGCTTCTCCCTCTCCCACTCCCCCTGCTTGTGTTCCCTCTCTTGCTGTGTCTCTGTCAAATAAATAAATAAAAAATCTTAAAAAAAATAAAATATAGGGTGCCTGGGTGGCTCAGTTGGTTAAGCGACTGCCTTTGGCTCAGGTCATGATCCTGGAGTCCCAGGATCGAGTCCCGCATCGGGCTCCCTGCTTGGCAGGGAGTCTGCTTCTCCCTCTGACCCTCCTCCCTCTCATGCTCTCTGTCTCTCATTCTCTCTCTCTCTCAAATAAATAAATAAAATCTTAAAAAATAAAAATAAATAAATAAATAAATAATAAAATAAAATATATTCCTTTAGGGGCGCCTGGGTGACTCAGTTGGTTAAACATCCAACTCTTGATTTTGGCTCAGGTCATGATCTCAAGGTCGTGAGATCAAGCCCTGTGTTGGCTCCATGCTCAGCTCAGAGTCTGCTTAAGATTCTTTCTCTCCCTCTTGCTCAGCTCCTCCCCCGGCTCTCTCACTCTCTCTTTCTCTCAAATAAACAAAAATATCTTTAAAAATAAATGAATAAATAGAATATATTCCTTACATTCTTAGTTGTTGCAATGATTATTAAACAAAAGTAACTCAGAATTTCAAGTATGGGATATCACTTGACTTTTGCTTTTTGGCATTAATGATCATTTGACTATTTTCTACTCTAAGTTTTCCCTCTCCCCATTCTATATATGTCTTCTACTAAATGACATACATGTGCTAGGATTTGGGAAGCCAGTAGTAAGTGTTTCTAGACAATGGTCTGTACCTTTTGGGGATAAGAAATTAGCTAATAAAATAGTTATTAACCAATTATTCCCACAATTATATAAAACATATGCTCAGAAACAGTGGTACATAGTGCTATAATAACAAATGTTAGAGGAAATTGACTTACTGAGAAGTCACCAGAGACTTTCTAAAATTGGTGATTATTATACTAAAATTACTGTCTAGATCTTATTATTCCTACATCTTTCCACAGAAAGTGTATCAGAGCCAGGTCAAGTCTTATACCAGATGTTGCCACTGTTGTTATAAAACACTAAAACCATATGAATGAAGACATGTCAGCTGTATCCGGAGCCATGGGTCAGCTTCAAAGTGTGGGACTTTCCCATTGCTTATTTTTATAAGAAGAATTTCAATAAAGACTATAATTACTGATGTCATATTTGTTCATCAGAATTATATGATGATTGAGTGAACAGTACCATTTTAGTGATTTGGAAAATTCTGTATGCTGTTCTAACAGTTCACTCTTATTCTTCATGTGGAAACTTACAGAAGAAGAATGCTATGTGATTTCCCAATCCAGGAAGTATTTAAGTTGCTGATGAATCACTTTAATTTTTCCACTTGATTCCTACTAAATCATGGGAGTTCAGACATAGAAGATCCTCTTTAGTGTATAAACTGCATGGCTGCCCTGTTCCCCAACATCCCTTACACACATGCATAAGCAAATATACACATAAGGTCTTGTCTTTTGCCCCAGTATGTGCCCAGATACATCAAGGCAATTTAAAGGAGTCTCCAGCTGGATTTCCAGAACTCTAGTATACTTCCAGGTAGCCGAGAGGCTCAAAAAAACATAAGGAACTCCGTTTTTGTTTAATCTCTTTTCTGCCTTCTCCCATATTTGTTTATTCATAAGGTTGGTGCCCTATGTTGTTTGAGTGCTCTTCCAGGGGTGATTGGAGCCTTATATTCTTTCCTTCTGTTGCTGATAGAAAGGTAGTTTTTCTGACTCACAATAACAATCAAGAGTTCCTAGGATCCCCCTAATTGAATCAAGTCAGATGCCAATGACTCTCCTGGGGAATGGACATGTTGATTGGTTTCAGGTATCAAGCTCACCTCCAGAAATGTAGTGGCTGCTTGATGAAGATGAAGACTTGAAGGGAAATGTGGGTGCTGTTAGAAAAATAAAAGGGTAGAACGGATTGCAGAGGGAGGCATCTACAACATCCATTTTACCACAGAAATGGGCTTCCGTCAGGATCAAAGAAAGGGAAATACTCAAATAGTTTATCATGAAATTTTCTTCTATCAAATTCCTAGGATACCTAACTTTCCCACACAATGGGGAACCCAAATTGACAAGTTACATCTACTGCCAATATATATATATTGATATATATATTAAACCCTTGTCTGCCAATGCCTTGTAGTACTCAATGCCAGGTATGTTCACTTTTAACATTTTACATTCATAGATTTTAAATTATTTGCTTGTTAATTACTGGATCAACAATGCCATCACATACTCAAAACATCCAATTAGAGAGTCACTGGCAATTTTGAATGGGGAAATGTCCAGCCAGTTTTTCAGTAGCTATAAAATGGGATTTATAAAATACCCAAAGTTATTATTTTGGGGGAATTGAAGAATGCATTCTTCACTTGGCAGACAGGTATCTGTCCATTACAGTGTTGCATTTGCAAAGAATAGATCTGTGAATGGCTGTGCAATATAACAAAGTAGAAATTCCAAGGAAGTACAGGATAGCTTACAAGTCATGCCTTGACTATACCTAACAGAATTCTTATGGCAAAAGTATCATTTTGGTTAAGACTAGTAAACCTTGTTTCTAGGGAAAAGGAGTTAAATTTATCTTCTATAAATGGCATATGAGAATGCAGGAAAATTATCACCCAGAATCCCAGATGGAGCAGAAATCTTAAATAGCAATCTCTCCTATAAACAATGAACAAGTAGACACCATCAAACTATGTAACTGAATTGACTGATGCTCAAAGCGGTAAAGCAACTTGGTGGATATCTTGTGGATTATAAATGACAGATGGTGTACAACAGAACAAGGACCAGAACTCAGGATGAAGCTGACTTTGGGAGGGAGCAGACCAAAGAGTGAGAAAGAAACTGAGCTAGTTCAACCTGGCTCAAAACTCCATGCTCATGTTAACACATCATGCACATAAATGTTTTGCTCATTTGTCAGTTAGCTCAACAAAATAGGGCTTTTAAAAAATGTGTCTACAATTGTATCCTCTAGAGGTAATCAGCAGCATATTAACCTTAACCATAATGACACATTATCACTATTTTGTTTCAGTTGGCTAATTTGCAAAACAATAGTGAAGATCCTACCCAACATGTAAGAATTTATTCCTCAGTTATTGGCACTGAATAAATACAGTGACCCTCAGTGGAAATATCAGGGACTTGGGAAGGAACCGCAGTATGACGAGAAAGAAGTTAGAGAATTATAGATCTCATGAAGAAATCGGGGTTAAAAACAACATGGATCAACCCTTAGGCATAAACTGATAGCAATCAGAACCAGACTTGGAGCTTAGGTTAAGGTCAGTTTGATTTCCTCCAATGTGTTTTCTACTTTGCTAAATATAAGAGGGAATGAGTTATATATTGAGAGGTTTGGCTCATGAACATAGTTGCTAGTAGGTCTTCTGGTAGCTATAGGGAAACTGATGCTCTATTAGATAGGATATAAATCCTCCAATGATTACTTTATTCATCCAAATAATTAGTTGAAAATTTTCTTTCAAGTTCAACCAAAAAAAAAAAAAGTTATTTAGATTTCCAGATCATATCTTTTAAATTTTTTGTTGTTGTTGGCTCAGAATAAAAGCAAGGCTCTAAAGCCATTGGCTTCAAAAAGCAAAGATCTATCTTGTCTTGTAACTAATTGAAAGCCAACAGTCTTTATGGCATGCTTTTCTCCAGACTCAAGGAACTTAAAAAAAAAAAAAATCAACAAAAATAGCAGGCTCAGCCTAAGGCCCAACACCTATTTTGTCTTTAGAGTGCCACTAAAAATGGATCGGGTGGATTTAGTTTCCTTCCCAGTAATTTTCTCTGATTTACTCAGAAGGTATGCACTATTAGAATGGTGACTCTATGTCCTCATGTTCCATTACATACCAGAGAAAAGTTTGGAAATTCATTCAAACATGCTACTTTCAAAGAGGATAGTTACGTACATTGTATTGAGGATAAAGACGAAAAACAGAAGACATACACAGTCATGGAAACTTTGCTGACAACAGAATGAAACATGGAAATCACAGCTAATCAAGACATCTTGAAAGATACTAGCAGAGCAATAGATATATATATTGGACTATAACATTTTTACATTGCTGGTAGGCCCTTTCTCTACTATTCCCTTGCTTACACTCCTCTAGGCAAACGATTTCCTTGGTGTAACTCTAACATGCAAAATATTCCTGTAGTAAGGACTTTACACTAGCTATTCCTCTGCTTGGAATGCTCTTCCTTCATATATTCACTTTCAACTCTCTTATGTCTTTCAAGTATTTGTTCAAATATTGTTTCAGTGAGGCTGACCCCAATCATCTATTTAATACCTTATCCTGCCTTCTCTTCCTGCCCACTTCCCAGGTATGTTCAAATCCTCTCAAACTGTTTCATCTTTTCTTAATTCCATAGCACTTGTCATCATCTAACTTAATATAATTTATATATTTATTATGTTTACTGTTATTTTCTATCTGTTCCTGCTAGAGTGTAATCTCCATCAGGGCAAATATCTTTAAATGTTCTCTTTGTTGATGGATGCCAAGTGCCTACAACAACGTGGTACACAGAGGGCACTCAATATTTGTGAAAACAATGAAAGATTTCAGTAATATGATAGGAAAGAGTGTAAGCTGTCTGGAAGCAGGAGCATTATTTAACTCAGCGTTACATACCTGGTGCCTATTTTAGTGCCTGAAAAATAGCAGATGCTCAAGTAGTTTGTTGAATTAACAAATAAAGTAATAGGTGAATATGTTTTTTAGCAGAGACACAAATGAATTATGTGTGATCAAAGAGAAAATAAGAAATGATTCACCATGTAGACTTGGGAAATATGCTATGAAACAGTAAGTATTCGATCTGAGTTTTAAAGTAGCAATATGAGAAACTACTCAAAGAACTTATCATGAATCCTAAGATTCATGAATTCTGAAAATATGAAGAAAAAGGCAATATTGAAGTAAAAGGAAAACTAAAACACCCCATTTAAATCTTCAAAATAATGTGAAGTATAATGGGACCTCTCTAAGGAAAAATCTTATGGAACATAAAACTAGGTAGACTTAAGACTGCATTTAAAGAGATATATTCCTGAAATATTAAGACTACATTAAAAAGTTTCTTGTATAGAAAAGCAATACTAATTTACTTCTCCACAAAGGTGATATTTCCAATGATTCACGATTTTTCCCCTAAAATTTATAAAAGGTCCACCAAGGCTTTGAGCTTAGTATTAAATAAAAATGTGAAACTGAAATATTGTATATAAAAATCTTAAGTTAAAACACTCACCTTTCGAGGTCTGGATTGCTCCTATACAAAATTCCTAATCCTTCAATTTTGGTATGTAAATTTCCATTAACACTGAAATGTAAAAAAAAAAAAAGGCATAATCAGTGAGAGTTCTGTGTACTTTCTGAGAAACTGAGTCTATGCAGTAACACTTGGTCATCCCCAACCCCAAGAAGCTCTGATAATAATATCTACATCCTCTTTTTCAAATGAAATGTTTTGAGATATACACAAGTCACATCAAAAATATTTACCAAATCTCCCCTTTCTTCTCCCCATGCTACTTACTGTCATAGCTGCAAGCCACTGTTATCTATGCCTAGAGGCCTGCATGGACCCACACTGTCAGCTTGTGGTTGTGATTCAGTGAATTCCTTTTCATTTCCACATGTTGACAGCAGATATTTTTCCAAGCATACACCCAATCATCTTAGTCTGTAGAACCCATCAATGCTTTGCCAAAAGCCTCAGAATACATTTGATAGTAACCAGCATGGCATCAGAGGTGACACTCGAATATCTAATATCATCTTTAAACCCTTCACTCAGCATATCATCTTTTATTTAAAATAATCACATCACTTACTCATTTGTAATTTTCTGTTTACTTCTTTGCCTCACTAACTATATAACCCTGTTGGGGAGAAGCATGTTTCTTATTCTGGAATATGACTAAATACTTAGTGCCTATTATGTATAAGTAGATGAGAGAATTAACTGACTTGAAAGGAAAATTTGTCAATTTCTTCTCAGTGTTTCTTATTCTATATAATGAAAGGGAGCGAAATATTCCACCACAAAATGTGCCACTTTGACATGTGGATTATTTTGAGTTAAAGACAATCAAGACTCAGCTGACTCAAAAAGTTTTTTACTTCTCCCTTAACTGCCTAGAGGAACTTAGAATGGGGGCCTCTACCAGGAAGACAGCTATTACCAGAGATAATTTTTCATCTGAGACTTATCTGCAGGGTAGAGCAAACATTTGTTTACCAAACATTCACTATTCTCATCTTCCCTACAATTGTCTTCTTTGAATCTCAGGTCCCTACCCCTTTCATTAGCTTGGAGGGTATGTGTTTCAATTGCCTGTCTGCCTTTGGGTCTCATATTTTCATGAGGCTCCTGTATGTAAGAAATTAAATTGTTTTCTCCTGTTAATTTGCCTGATGTCAATTTAATTAGATCAGACAAGGAACATAGAAGGAAAGATGGGCAAATTTTTCCTCCCCTACAATAACTTCTACAGAATGAGAAGATGCAAAAAATAAAAGTAAAAGGTGAAAGGTAAAAATTATCTCATGTCCATACCAATTATAGCACATTTGTAAAATTCTGAATAAAATTGGAATTGCTCTTTCTAGTGTCAAGAATGTTATTTGTTTTTACATTTGAGTATTAATAAATGAGATACAGAAGTTATAATTTTGGAGGTGTACATTGCCCATTGTGCAAACCAAATAAACACAAAATGAAAAAAACATTATCCAAAAGTATATCCTGGGTCTTTTTATCACATTGTATTTGTTTCTTTTTTAATTGAGGTTTAATTTACATACAATAAAATATGGAGATTTTAAATATACAGATCAGGGAGTTTTGACAAATGACTATATCCTTATGATTAAAATATAGAAAATTTCCGCCATCCTGGGAAATTTCCTTGTGTTCCTTTCTCATCAGTAGCCCCACTCTCATTCTCACCTTCAGGCAAAGAAAGTTCTGATTTCTATAATTCAGCTTAATTTGTCTGTTCTAGAAGTTCACATAAATTATAGAATATGTATGTTTCTGGACTATTTGCACGTGTTCTTTCATGAAACACAATAATTTTGACATTCATTCATGCTGTTGCATATGTCAATAGTTCATTTCTTTTTATTGCTGATTATCACTCCATTGTTTATTCATACACCTATTTATGGAGATACAAGTTGTTTCCAGTTTTAACTATTAGGAATAAAACTGCTGTGAAAAATGGTGTACATGTGTTTATGTGAACCTATGTTTGCTCTTCCTCTTGGGTAAAAACCAAAGAGTTGAATTGTTGAGTTGTAAGGTAGATATATATTTCACTATATAAGAAAGAAAGTGCCCTTTCTTCCAACCCTTTCTGTTTCTCTCTCAGCAGAAATATATATGAGAGTTCTAGTTTCTCTACATCCTCATCAACACTTTATAATGTCATTTTTTTTGTTTGTTTCTTAACTTTTCCCATGAACAAAGTGTTCTCCGATTGTGCTTTTAATTCACATTTCTGTGGTATGGTTGACTGATATTGTTGAGCATTTTTGATACACTTATTGTCCATTTCTATACCCTTTCTTCAAGTCCTCTGCCCATTTTTTATTGAGTGGTTTATTACTGTTGTTGTTATTATCATTAATAGTACAGTATTTATATGTTCTAGATAAGTTTTTTTGTCAAATATATGTATCACTTTCTAATTTTCTTAAATACGACATTCCCTTTTAGTTTTCTTAAATATGACCACTGAAGAGTAGATTTTTTTCATATAAAGTACCTGACTCTTATATGTGGAATTCTCAGAACTTCCAAGCAAATAGTGGGATTGTTTACAAGATACACTTTATTTTGTTTCTTGGACCAAAGTATGACATAGATCTTCAATTTTTCTATGCCATGCATTATTACCATTATACCCTCAATTTTAGTTAGACTTATTATAATTACATATCTCCATAGATTTTATGAGAAAAAATAACTGAATTGTACAAAAAGCTAAAAACAACTTCAAGGAATCCATTACAATTTGGGGTTTTCAAAGTTAGATGCCTATAAAAGTCAACAAATATTGCATTAAAATTATATCCAACTGCTTCACTTTATTTATATAATTTCTTGATATACCTGAAACTAATGTAACCTTTTATGTCAACTAAACTCAAATTAAAAAAAAAAGTCACAAGGAAGAGAAAATACATTTATAGTACTGCACTGTAAAAAAATCACATATAAATGGAACCATGCAATTCAAACCTGTGTTATTCAAGGGTCTACTGTAATGAAATACATATGCTAACAACCGTCATTTCAATTAAATAAGAGAAGAAAGGATTATTCTAGAGGTTAAAAAATTATAATCTTGATAAAAGATTACAAATATAGATTATCCTCAACCTGGTTTTTATACTTTGCTTACAGTATTAATGACTATCAAAAAAATAATTTCATGTAAAAATGGTAAATGACCTGAGTATATTCATGTACCAAATAAATTTTGAAGCGGGTAATTTTAGATAGATTCCATCATTTTTCAGGTAAGTAACTAGAGAAAGAACACAGTTAAGCCATGCTTTATTCCTGGCACTCCATTAACTAGCTACATGGCCATGGGAGTCTTATAGTTTTCCATGATTCTTAATGCTGTCAACTATAAAATGAAGGCAGAGATCCTCCTAGGATATAAAAGGATACTAGGATATTAGGATAATCTTGGTAGTCACATTTTGTAGAAAACTAGCTATTTTCTATGTTCTATATCTAGATGCATTTCCGTATGTATTTCTGATATGTAAAGGGCATGTTTAGATCAGTCTTAATATCTTTCACAGAGAATTATTAAAAATCCAAATGTGTTTTCTAAATGGACCATTCCTTTGAATACTAAGAGTTGGAAACTGAATACTATAACTGAAACTAACCCCTGGACTATGATTACACTCTAAAACAAATAGGCTTATGAAATTAAAATATGGTTTTTGATGAAAACAAAGTAAAAAAATGTACCCATAAAGCAATGTTTTAGAAAAGTAGACATATGTATAATTCATAGTGATTATACACATGCTCTCTTGCTACAGACAGCTGCCTAAGATACACTTCAATATACGATATAACAAATATTCATGCAAGAATACTTTGGGGAAAGAGAATATTTATGCCAATTCTTGAGTTTTCAGTCATTTGTTAATAATTACGGGAAATATGTGAGAGTTACTGTATTCTCTTTTTCATACTTAAGTAGATATCCTCTAGGATTACCGTGAAGGACTCTTCTCTTCTTTGAAATTTGTTCACTTAGGCAGCTCAAGAAAGGAAGAACTCAAAAGCGGAGTACACATACTTGAAATCAAAGGTGAGAGGAATCAAGAGAAATGTTTGCGGGAAGACTTATCAGGTCAAATCTATATTATTTAATAGAGAAACAATAAAATTCCATAACATAATAAAACATATTAAGATTGCCTGCATATCCCTTATAATTTTCATGTCTTACCAGGCCTTGAAGTGCTTTTATTAGGGCATTTTCTTAGTATTACCCCTTTCTTCTCTGACAATCAACACAAACTTGGTGTATGACTTCAATATAGAACAGTCAGGGTGGGGAAGATCTTCATTTGAAAAGAATTAGAGTAAAGGTGGAAGATATTTTAGTACTAGAAGCTAGAAGTTTCTGAAAATAGGAACTCTTCATATAAAAATGAGAGTTATAAAAGAGGTAAAATATACTATCAATGGAAGGAGGACAAGGACTTTGAAAACTATTAAATGGAAAGTTCTTTCTTTGAGATAGTCCGACATTGTTGACAAACCACAATAGTAATAATTAATTTTATGGTTATTTATGCAATCCATCTGAAAAGGAATTAGTTCATTTTATTAAAGACTTTAAAACACTTTTAAAATTTAATCATTCTTGTTTTCCATGTTGATATATGCTAAAGACATTCCTTATATATTACTGACTACAGGCTTTCCATGAAGTAAGGATATGGAGTGAGTTTCAATATCCATATCCAGTTTGTCTGTACTGAAGAGTAGGTGGCAATTTGTAAAGTCAACTTTTATAGATTCTAGGTTCTAACCCCTCCTTGGCCCAATTGCTGACTTCATGAAGCAGAGTCTTTAATCATTTTCAAAGTATAGCAGGTGATTCAGAGTCTTCACCAAGTTCTGTGCATATATGGCCTTGTTTTATTCAGTGACATAACTCAAAATGTTGGCTCTGGCTCTCTAGTTCACCAGTTTTCTTCCACTCTAAAGCTGACTGCTATCTGTTTGTACTCTCTCTGCCAACATAAGCATTGATCTGCAGAGTGACAGTAGGAGAATAGTTAAATGCCTTTTGGTCAAACAAAGCCTTTACCTCTATCTTACTGCCCCTGTAGCACTTTATTCATACCATATATCATACTTAATTTCAAAATATTATAGTCTATTGCTTATGGACATATATTCCTTTTTCTCTAGAATGTGGAGTTCTCAGGACAAAGACTATGTCTTGTTAATATTGGTATCATGCTGCTTGGAATGCAGGAACACCTGAATAATTACACGTTATATTAAATGAATACATGAATAAATATATAGTTCTCTAGCCCAAGGAAACCAGAATGAATATGTACTGCTTACAAATCTTACTGGTTTATAAAATGAGCAAAGATTTCTCTTGAGGCCATTACTGATAACTATGAAGGATAACAGATGAGGGTAAAATGTTTAAGTCCCTCGATCTCCTCTATTTTGTACTTACACCCCTTATGAAAAAGTATAATGCCCTTGTGGGTCATGATTCGTCTTTGAAAACCCAGAAATTAGAAATAATATACATCTTATTTTCTGAAGACTACACAAATACACTGAGTATTCTACACATATGTTGGTAGGAGATGGACCAGTGTCATTGGTAGAGCAAGGAGGAAGAAGAGTTCAGAAAGAAATAGAATTAAGTAGATCAAGGAGAGCACTGAATAAGCAGTTGTGATCTGTGATGGGAAGGGGTGGACACAGGTGTCCCCATCTGCCTTGTCAGCTCATTTCTTGTCTCCACCAGTCACAGCTTGGGGGTGGGACTTAGGAAAGGAAGATATACTTCCATCCTATAAATATGTTTCAATAATGAAAAAGAGTCAGGAAGAAAAGGAAAGAATATGGAATTTTAAATGAGGTAGGTTGAAAAGGAAGACTTTCTTTCTTTCTTTCTTTCTTTCTTTCTTTCTTTCTTTCTTTCTTTCTTTCTTTCTTTCTTTCTTTCTTTCTTTCT
>NC_058414.1:45431639-45482217 GCF_002201575.2 Neomonachus schauinslandi | reverse complement strand
TCTTTCTTTCTTTCTTTCTTTCTTTCTTTCTTTCTTTCTTTCTTTCTCCTCTTGTTTCCTCCCTTCTATCCATCTGTCAATGTATCTTTCTCTTCTGTCATAAAGAATATTCTATTTTTTTAATTCAACATAATTTATTCATATTACATAATTTAAAGAAGGGTGCAGGGGAACATCAAATGCTAAATCTGTCCATTTACTTTAAAATAAACTTCAGACCATCAACATTTAAGATTAGGTTAGGTATTGTTATATAGAAAAAAAAGAGGCTCACTGTGTTAACCGATTATTTGAAACATTTCCCTAAATGACAAATGGTGGGAACATGGCATGGAATCAAATTTCTAAGGATAGCTTTTCAGCTAATGATTTGTTTGAAAACCCTAAATTGATGGTCAACTCAAAATAAAAAAAAAGACCCCAGTTTATACCACCACTGGCTTGTCCTCCCTTCATTCAGTAAATGATGGCCTAGGTTTGAATAATTGATCTATATTGATTTACAATAAAATAGCAACATGTCCCAACATCATAAAAGATTTATATTTTTATTCAGTGTTTATGTTGATATCTTAAGTAGCAAGCACATCGCACTTCCCTATGTAGTGACAAGACCAAATGCGCTTTGGCAGAGCTTCAGTATAAAAATTAGAAGGTGTTGATTTCATTACCACTCTGGCAATACATTTGAAAGAGTGTTAATGACTATTAATGGCCTAGTCCTCAGCCAGAAGAATGCCTGAAGTCAGTGAAAGTGGCATTTTATCTGCTCTTAAATATTAAAAACAGAGAGCCTCCTACAGTTGCATTTGTAAGTGCCTTTCCTGCTCTACAAATAATCACATCCCCCACTTAACAGAGATTTTAAATATGTTTAAATTCAAGGCAAACCCAATTTCTCCACTCTGGAGGTTTTGCCCCCTTCCTTTTCTTTATAACAACTAGCACATTTGGCTCTTGTCAAAAAAGTAGTTGAAGGTGAATGAGAACAAAATTATTTTTAAAAGGACCTTTAGTATCTTTTCAACTTTGGAATATAGAAGAAACTTCATTGTTTTAGATTTAACAAAGAAAGAGTTACTTATTTCCTGTTCTTGTTTATTTTTGGAGACAGAGATGCGTCCAAACAATCTTATGATGGAATGCACTATGAATCAATCCATGTTTATGAAGCCCACATGTTTTCAGGACTTTTTTTTTTTCCCCTTAAACAAGTTTGGATTTTTTGTTTTGGGGGGGGTTGTTTTTTGTTGTTGTTGTTTTTTGTTTTGCTTTGTTTTGTTTTGTTGGTCCCTAGAGGGTCCTAAATCAACAAGTTATTAGATGAGAAATGGAAACTCTGTCGCAGAAAACACAACTGCAGCTAGACAACAGAAAACAGATGCCAATTATTTGCCAATGCTGCTGGAAAACAAAACATTTTATGACATTTACTTTGCCTTAGCAGAACTGCTGCTGATGCCAAAGAAATATAAAGTGGTCAAATTACCAGCAGCCGGTTTTGAAATGTGGGGTATTATGATTTGGAATCTTGCTCTGCAATTGGCCATTCTATGACTTACATATTTCTCTAAACATTAATTCTATAGGCAACTTGATATTTTAACAGATATATAAAAAGAATATGTGTAACTGACATGTATAATTAAATATCTTATATATTTCAATATTTTATCCCATTGCCTTCTAATTCTGCTAGTCCTTTATATAGGTATATAAATAATTTTTGATGTTTGCTACTTGAAAGTGATTTCCTTGACACATATTTTTATTTCACGTGACAAAAGCTTCAAATTAAACATCTTTCTTGCATTGAATCCAGCTGAATTATTCATTGTGAATGTGATGTCACAAGCAATGTTTGAGTATTTTTTCTCCAGTAGTTAACAGAGACTTAATTTAGTCACAAGCAATATCCATCTAGCGACACAAGAATATAAATTTTGCATGAATATTTTTAAATGAAATGTCTTACTTTTGAGACACATTTCTGAAGAAATATCTTGGACCAACTTCACTGAAAGGAGCAGTTACATCAAATACATTTCTACTTTTATGAGCATGACACTGCACTGTGCTAAAGATCTGGATTTGCAAATAAAGCCTTTTGGAAAATCTTACATAATAAAAAAGTACCTAGCTGTCCCTCTCCTTCTCTTCTTAGTGATTTGAGCTATCTTTCAGGGTGTGAAGAAAAACAATCAATGCATTTTTCTTCAGAGTATAGAGTTACCACAAGCAATGGTGTTATAAAATCTGTCATAAGTGTCTACATTCCCTCAAGAAGTGTCCTGAGTGACTAAGAGGTGAACTAAATTAGGGATAGCACTTTTATCACTGTGTATATGTTGAAAATGTAAGCTGAAAAATGATGATCAAGGTAATTTAAGGAATATCATGCTTCTCAGTTTTTAATATGCACATGAATCACCAGGGATTTTGTCAAATGCAGATTATGATTCAATAGTTTTGCCAAGGGGTCTGCAATTCTGCATTTCTGCAAGTTCCCATGATATTTTCAAAGCAGCTGGTCTGTGGACTGCCCTTGTAGAAGTAAGAGTGAAGATGACCTGACATGGGGCCATTCTTCTTTGCACACAGTTTTCTGAAGTATCCACAGTCAATCTCAATTTCAAGGAGATTGACTAACTTCTAGTCAGGACTCAGAAAACCCAGGTTCAGCCCATCTCATGACTAATGATTGTTCTCAACTTTCTGGTTCCAGGGTAATGTATGGATGCTGAATGGAACTGTCTAGGACATGCACCTTCTCCTTGTTAGATTCAACAATACTAAGACCTTCTATGGAGTGCGTGTGTGAGCACATGCTTAATGTACTTTTGGAGAGAGAGAGAGAGAAA
This sequence comes from Neomonachus schauinslandi, assembly GCF_002201575.2. NCBI lineage: Eukaryota > Metazoa > Chordata > Mammalia > Carnivora > Phocidae > Neomonachus > Neomonachus schauinslandi. The sequence continues at coordinate 45,479,356 of NC_058414.1, read as the reverse complement.
ATTTAAGCTAGAGACAGATGAATACAGTATGTCCTGATTAGCAAAAAAGGGAAAATATAATTGCATCCTGAGGTATGACCCAAAGAAGCAGTGCATCCAGTTCCCATTAGCATGTCTTTCTAACTTAGACACCAATCACACTGAACATCTGTATAACCATCATAGCAAAGGAAAAGGAAATTTAGTCTCATTTATTTTTACTCCCATCCTCCTCAGCAACAGAATCTATATATGGCCATCGATTCTAGATAGTATTTTAACAACCCTGATGCGCATTCCTTTGACCTACATCTAGCCAAGGTAATGGTAAGCCCAGCTCCCTTTATTTCATTCTATCCTCAGTCAGAAGAAAGCTTTTTATTACATCAAAACTACAGGGGACCATCCCACAAACTATGAGTATCCTAGATTACATTCTCTGAACCCCTACTCCCACTCTATCATATTTTCCAAACACTGAAGAAAAATTGATGGCTGCTTCCTCAGTAGACAGGTATTTGTGCAGATTGTCTATATGACTAGGGAGTAGCTGGTAGGATTTCAAAACCATTTAAGGGGGAAAAAACATATAGTACCTTTCGAAAGATTTTGGGACTGATGGCCATATTGGATGAATGGATTCTGAACCACATCACACTCCTCCCACTCCACCTCCAGTCCCCAAATACTACTGATCTTTCCACAGATATATTTCTCTGGCTCTTATTTATTTGTGCTCAGCCTGACTTCATGACCACATGCCTAGAGTGTTGCAATTGTCTTATAACTGGTCCACTTGTCTCATGTTTTTATAAATTTAAAGAACAGCATCTCATCCATCCCTTCATATTCTGTTTTCTTCTTAATAATTACCTTAATTGGCTCCATTTAGCTACAGGAATAAGTCTGACTTCCACACCTTGTTGTGCAAAGTTGTCCACAAAATATATTTTGAACTTCCAAAAAGTTGGCCTCTACCATGTCCCAAACAATCGATGCTTATTATCCTGAGTGCTTAGATTTTACTGACTTTCCAACCATTTATCTATAACCTAAACAACAGTCCATTAATTCTTCCTTGAAGCCTCCTATGACCATTCCAATCCTTACGAATTCCTTCCACAGCTGTTGTTACTACTCATTTTGTTACTTGTTCATATACTACCTGTGGTTTTTTTCCCTATTGCTATTACTTGCTTTTATTTTTTTGTTTGTTTTTTTGTTTTTTTTTATTATGTTATGTTAATCACCATACATTACATCATTAGTTTTTTTATATTAAGTATATTTATTAAGCACAACTAAAAAGATAAACATAAAATTCATAATCATTTTGGGAGATTTTAACACAGTTCTCTCAGTAATTGGCAAAACAAGCAAGCAAACGAACAAAAAAACCCATTACTGTAAAGGATATATGAACAATGTGATTATCAGAAAAATCTAATTTATGTATATAATATATTGCAAGCTATAATTGCAAAATACATAGTCTTTTTTTTGTTGGAACAGTTATGTTTATTTTTTATGACCTAAATTCCCATATATTTTTTTAATTATGTTATGTTAATCACCATACATTACATCATTAGTTTTTGATGTAGTATTCCATGATTCATTGTTTGCGTATAACACCCAGTGCTCCATTCAGTACGTGCCCTCTTTAATACCCATCACCAGGCTCACTCATCCCCCCCACCCGCCTCCCCTCTAGAACCCTCCGTTTGTTTTTTAGAGTCCATAGTCTCTCATGGTTCGTCTCCCCCTCCAATTTCCCCCCCTTCATTTTTCCCTTCCTGCTATCTTCTTCTTCTTCTTCTTCTTCTTTTTTTAACATATAATGTATTATTTGTTTCAGAGGTACAGGTCTGTAATTCAACATTCTTACACAATTCACAGCACTCACCATAGCACATACCTTCCCCAATATCTATCACCCAGCCACCCCATCCCTTCCACCCCTCACCACTTGCTTTTAAATGCTATGTTTGTCATATATAGGACTTTTGTGTCCATATCTCTAAAAGGCTAAGGAATTGGAGTCAGTCTGGATTTGAGTCTTAGTGAGTAAATGCTAATTTTCGTCTGTAAATCTGGGATGAAAACATCCAGTTTTTCAGTATTATTGTGGTGTTTCAAAGATAAGAAATTTGAAGTACCTAGAACAATCACTGACATATAGTTTTATTCTCAGAAAATGTTAGCTTTCATTAAATGTTGATATTAACAGACACTAAAAACTCTGCAAGCTATGACACATATCCATCATAGTACATAGAAGAAGGTGCTGTATAGACTGGACATATAAAATGTTTCTTTCATGTGATTCAATTGAACTTTTCTGAATTAAATGTTAACTTGTGGCTAAAGAAATTATGTGATAGAAATCCTGGCCAACTTATTATGCATCTATTGTTCCTGGAAAGCAATTCCTTTATAGCCATATGCAACCTGTACATGGCTTCTGTGCCTTTGAAATACTATCATTTATTTGACATGATTATACCTTTCATAGTCACTCATCATTAATACCCACAGTATAGGACAAGTTTAGCAAAATTATTAACTGGAATCAGAAGAAATTTTAAAAATTGATCTTATAAATCACTTTGTCTTCATGAATTAAAAAATAATAATCTAGATTTGACCTAAACTGTGATTATGAATAAACTAACCAAAGGTCTTGAGGAGGTGAATGTAACTTATTTCCATACAAATATCACATAATTGGCCCATGGCAGATATTAAATAAATTGTTATTGAATGAGTGAATGAATGACATACTATGAATTAAATTCCTATGAATCTCTAGTAATAGCTTTGCCTTATCAATGTTGAAGAATTTATAATTTATAATTTACCAAAAGAATTTAAGTTTCTTAATCAATATACTTACTCATGAATTATCTAAATATCAATCCCATCATATGTTAGGGTATGTATTCATGTAGTAATAGGGAAATTGATAAGTATGGATATCTGCCATCAGAAATTGTTTAGGGGTGCCTGGGTGGCTCAGTCGGTTAAGTGTCTGCCTTCAGCTAGGGTCATGATCCTACAGTCCCGGGATTGAGTCCTGCATCAGGCTTCCTGCTCAGCAGGGAGTCTGCTTCTCCCTCTGCCCTTCACCCTCTTGTGCTCTCACTTTCACTCTCTCTCAAATAAATAAATAAAATATTTTCTTAAAAAAAAGAAGAAATTGTTTAGCAGTGATACTAGTATGCTTCTATCAGTAAGCTAACTGTATTTTTAAAAGAGAAGATCCATAAGGTGATTTGATTTTAATTAATACTAGATACCATGACTTATGTATTGTTGATAACAAGTAATTTGGCCTCATCAAACTCTTACACATCTTGGCCATTAATTATGTAGCAGAATTTTCATGATGAGGCTATTAATTTAACTGAAGACATGTGATTTCTATGGCATGCAGTTTTCAATGCCATTGACTGTAGAACACTTCCAAAGTACTAGAGCTTTTACGGCAAATTGTGGATCTGAAAATACCTCCTAAATACCTTCTTTGACTTTCTCTTGAAGATACATTGTGAAAGACCTGGAATTAAGAACACATTTTTGACATCTATAAACATCTAAACAAATTAACCTGCCCAGTGGAACTGATGGGTATTTATGCTTAAAGCATCCACTTGCCTCTGGATCGAGTATTGTTGTGACGGTTTTCGATCCATATCTGAACAATTTTTCTATGGAATGTTTGAAACTATCCTTTATTCCTGTTTAGCCAACTAGAATGTCATTTAGCTCAAATTGTACACCTGAAGCTGTCTCTCTTCCTCTGTTTATTTCATTAAGATGTAACTTGATTTATAATCAGCACTATTTTCTTCAGACAGACATTAATCACAATAGGCTTGATGAATTTATTCCATCAAGGATGAGTCCAATTTCATCATTCTGAAAATCTACAGTTGACTATACAACAATCATTAACATCAATAAGACTTTTTATTTAATTTTTGAAATTAACATATATACACCTTAAAAAATGTGTTATATTCCTGGCATACCTAATTATTAAAACTGTTACTAATTATACATGTATTAATATTAATAAAACGACCATTTATTGCAAAAATAGGGAAAATGTACTATGAGGGACATTATACTGAAAACTGGAACAGGTAGTACTAACTTCAATATTTTGTTATTCTATTTTTGAAACATTAATATTTTATAACATTATGTGGATTCAAAACACAAGTCAGCCTTGGAATAATCATGGTCATGGAATTATTATTTTAGTTTTTGAAAGCATGGGAGGATGTTAAATGGGGCATAATGATTCATAAAATTTGACTTAAAGTTGAAAGCTATGTTTGATAGTGGATCCATTGAAAAATGAATTTCTAGTTCTTTAGCCAACATCTTCCTTTTGACAGATTTTCTATTCTCTGAAAAATATTATATAGGTGAGTGTGGCATTTAAATTAGGAGAGAATGGGAAGGTTTATTATCTCTGTTCTATGGCATAAAAAGAAAAAAAAAAAACCCTCATTCTCAAATAACCAAGTGTCAAATTATATTTCAGGCTAACTGAAAATCAAGAAGCTTCTGATAAATTAAATTTAAGAATCTAATTATTTTAAATGATTATACATAAGTACCTCTAATGTGTATAAAAATGATTTACCCCTTATTTTCAATAGGCCCTGGAAACATTTTAATTCTCCTCTTAGGTCCTAATGTGTCTGTATGTTATGAACCTGAAAACTCTTTTTATATAAAATTTTAATACAGATAGATAATGAGTATACAAGTCAATGTTTAGATTATGATATATTCTAATCTACAATAGGAAAGCATAGTTGGAAATTCTTCAAGTGGTATTTGGATTATACATCTATTGTCAGAGGTATTTTTTTTTAAGATTTATTTATTTATTTTATTATAGACAGAGACAGAGAAAGAAAGCATGCATAGAGGGAGGGACAGAGGGAGCTGGAGAGAAAGAATCTCAAGAAGACTCCCCACTGATCATGCATCCTACAAGGTACTCAACCTCAAGACCCTGAGCCGAAATCAAGAGTTGAATGCTTAACCAACTGAGCCACACAGACACCCCCAGAGTTAATATTTTAAATATTCTATACCCATTAAGCTTATTATGAGCCTGAATACATATATTTAACAAGTTTAAAAATCACAAAATGTCATAAATTGAGTGGATATTTTTAATGTAAGCATTCTAATGGCATTCCTATTAAAAGTCTGCCTCATTAAAGAATATTTCTTCTATTGATCTCATGCACTTTAATTCAATGTGTTCTTTTCCTTGGATTTTTATCTGCAATATAAATGTAATTTATTTGCCTTTCTAAACAAATTATCAGATTTCTTTTTTTAAATTTTTAAATTTTTTTTATTATTAAATTTTTTAATAGAAAGTTTAACACTTTTCATGACTAAGTGTCTTCAAGTATCCAGTATATTTTAGTTTGGCTTAATACCTAATATAGTCTCCATCTAAATAAAACCTGCTTTGATTGTCCCTGGCCAAATTAGTTGCTTAGTGTTCTATGCTCTCACATGGAAGTAGAGAAAGAAAGAGGCAAAACACTTTTTGAAGAAATAATAGCTAAAAACATGTCAAATTTGATGAAAAACATTCATCTATATACGCACTAAGATAATCAAACTCCACAAAAGATATCCACAAAGAGATTTACATGTAGACACATCACAGGAGTTAGACTATTGAAAACCAAAATCAAAAGGGGAATTTTCAAAACAATGAGATTAAAAGCTACCCAGTACATGAAAGAGAATTATAATAAAATTAACAGCTGACTTTAATCAGAATTGACAGAGGCCAGAAAGCAGTGAGATGACATATTCAAATATCTGAAGAAAATAAAGATGTTAACCAATAATTCCATAACTAGCAAAATTATGGAGTTTTTAGAAGATTTTTATTTATTTATTTGAGAGAGAGAGACAGAGATAACAACAGAGATAGGAAAGATATGGCCAGCGGGGAGGAGAGGGAGAAGACAGGGCTTAATCCCAAGGCCCTGGGATCATGACCTGAGCCAAAGGCAGATGCTCAATGGACTAAGCCACCCAGGCACCCCAACTAGCAAAATTATGTTTAAAAATGAGGAAAAATAGGGCGCCTGGGTGGCTCAGATGGTTAAGCGTCTGCCTTCGGCTCAGGTCATGATCCCAGGGTCCTGGGATCGAGTCCCGCATCGGGCTCCCTACTCCTTGGGAGCCTGCTTCTCCCTCTGCCTCTCTCTCTCTCTCTCTATCTCTCATGAATAAATAAATAAAATCTTAAAAAAAATAAATAAATAAAAAAAAATAAAAAAAAAAAAAATAAATAAAAATGAGGAAAAATAAAAATGATTGCCATTCCCCCCTCCAAAAAAGATCAATATCTAACTGAAATTTATGAAAAAATGCATCCAACAACAGAATATACCTTCCTTTCAAGAGCAAATGGAAAAATTATCCATGAAAAATCATATGCTGGGTCATAACAGAAAAATCAATAATTTTAAAAGGAATGAAAAAAAATATGTTCTCAAACACAAAGAAGTTAAATTAGAAATCAACAAGAGAAAAAAATTAGGGAAATTCCAAACTTTGAAAAATAAATCATACATTACTGAGTAACCTATGTCTCAAAGAAGAATTCACAAGAAAAATTAGGAAACATTTTGAACTGAGTGAAAACAAAACCTCACATATATAAAACGTTTTGTAATATAGCTAAAAGTATACTTAGAGGGAAATTTTTAACTTTAAATGCCTATATTAGAAAAGATAACTTCAAATCAATAACTTCCTACCTTAAGAAGACAGTAAAAGAAAAAAATTAAACTTAAAGTAGAATGAAATAAATAACAAATATTAGCACAGAAATTAGTGAAATAGAGAAAAGAAAAAATCAATAGAGAAAATCAATGAAACTGAAAGCTGATCCTTTGTAAAAATCAAAAAAGTTGATAAAACTTTATTGGGGGGGTGGAGCAAGACGGCAGAGGAGTAGGAGACCTAGATTTCATCTGGTCCCAGGAATTCAGCTGGATAGGGATCAAACCATTCTGAACACCTACGAACTCAACAGGAGATCGAAGAAAAGAATAGCAGCAACTCTCTGAACAGAAAAGCGACCACTTTCTGGAAGGTAGGACGTGCAGAGAAGTGAATCCCAGGCAATATTCGGGAAGATAGACAGTGGGGGAGGGGGCCTCCATCGGCCGCTTCTGGCAAATGATAGAGCGGCGGAGCACAAAATTGGAACTTTTAGAAGTCGGCTCCACTGAGGGACGTCGTTCCAGTGGCTAAGCAGGGGGTGGAACCCTCGTGGGACAGTGTGGTCTCGGGACCCTTGGGTTCACAGAAAGACCAGGGGTGCCTGAGTGCAGCGGAGCTCCCAGGTATCAGAGCAGGGAAGCCTGCTGCAGAGACTGAGCCAAGGTGTGGGCTCTCAGCTCGGGGTTGCCATAAACCGGGATCCGCGGCACAGTCATGCCACTGCTCCTCCAGCAGAGACCCAACAAGTGGCAGATCCAGGGAGACTCACCTTCCTCCCCTGGGAAGAGTGGCGCAGGTGTGCACCACAGGGATCTGCTGGGTTTGGAGACTCCAGACCGGGTCGGGTGCCAGAGATAGAAATGCTTGGTCACAGGCCAGGTGAGCACAGAGTGCAGCCAGAGACCAGGGAGACGGGAGTGATTGACTGCTTTTCTCTGGGGGCTCACTGAGGAGTGGGGACCCGAGTTCTCGGCTCCTCTGGGGTGCAGATTGGGAGGCTGCCATTTTCACTATCATCCTCCAAAACTGTAGGGAAAGCTTGCAGGGAACAAAAGCTCCCGAGAGCAAACCCGAGCAGATTACTTAGCCCAGACCCGCAAGGGTGGGGCAATTCCACCTCCGGCAAAGACATTTGGGAACCATGGCAACAGCCCCCCCCCCCCCGCCGAAGATCAGCAAGAACAGCCAGCCAAGACCAAGTTTACCAATCAATGAGAACGGCAGAACTCCAGAGCTAGGGGAATACTGCACATAGAATTCAAGTCTTCTTTTACCATGATTCTTTAATCTTTCAAAGTTAATTTTTTTTAACTGTCTTTTTTTTCTTTGAATTTTTCTTTTTCCCTTTTTCAACCAACATCTTATCAACCCCTTTTTTAAAAAACATTTTTATTTTTCATTTTTAGAGTCATATTCTATCCCTTCATAGTATTTACCCTTATTTTTGGTATATATATATATATATATAAGTTGTACTCTTTCAAAATTTTGAGATACACTTTATTCTAACAGATCAAAATATACCCTAAATCTCTATTGTATGGCTTTGTTCTAGTCTCCTGCCTGATCACATTCTCTCCCTTTTTTTAAAATCCTCTTCTTCCTTTTTTCAACCAACTTCTTATCTGATCAATTCCTTCTATAAAATCTTTTATAATTTTCATCTTTACAGTCATATTCCATCCCTTCATCATATTAGCCTTTATTTTTGTACATATATAGGTTTTTCTTTCTTTAAAATTTTGGGAGGCACTTTCTTCTAATAGACCAAAATACACCCCAAATCTAGTGTGTGGCACTGATCTATGCATCAGCCAGATCATATTGGATCATATTCTGTTTTTGTTTTGTTTTGTTTTTGATTGTTTTTATCTTTTTCTTTTTCTTTTTTCTTTCTTTCCCTGTCTTTTCCCCCAGTTTCAGGTCTTTTCTGATTTGTTTAGTGTATATTTTCTGGGGACATTGTTACCTGTTAGCATTTTGTTCTCTCATTCATCTATTCTCCTCTGGTCAAAATGAAAAGATGGAAAAATCACCTCAAAAAAGAACAAGAGGCAGAACCGACTGCCAGGGACCTAATCAATATGGACATTAGTACGATGTCAGAACTAGAGTTCAGAATGATGATTTTAAAGATACTAGCTGGGCTTGAAAAAAGCATGGAAGTTATTAGAGAAACCCTTTCTGGAGAAATAAAAGAACTAAAATCTAACCAAGTTGAAATCAAAAAGGCTATTAATGAGGTGCAATCAAAAATGGAGGCTCTAACTGCTAGGACAAATGAGGCAGAAGAGAGAATTAGTGATATAGAAGAATAAATGATGGAAAATAAAGAAGCTGAGGAAAAGAGAGAGAAACAACTACTAGATCACGAGGGCAGAATTCGAGAGATAAGCGATACCATAAGATGAAACAACATTAGAATAATTGGGATACCAGAAGAAGAAGAAAGAGAGAGAGGGGCAGATGGTATACTGGATCAATTATAGCTGAGAACTTCCCTAATTTGGGGGAAGGAAACAGGCAACAAAATCCAGGAAGCACAGAGAACCCCTTTCAAAATCAATAAAAATAGGTCAACACCCCGACATCTAATAGTAAAACTTACGAGTCTCACAGACAAAGAGAAAATCATAAAAGCAGCTCGGGAGAAGAGATATGTAACCTACAATGGTAGAAACATTAGATTGGCAACAGACCTATCCACAGAGACCTGGCAGGCCAGAAAGGACTGGCATGATGTATTCAGAGCACTAAATGAGAAAAATATGCAGCCAAGAATACTATATCCAGCTAGGCTGTCATAGAAAATAGAAGGAGAGATAAAAAGCTTCCAGGACACACAAAAACTAAAGGAATCAACAAACATAAAACCAGCCCTACAAGAAATACTGAAAGGGGTCCTCTAAGCAAAGAAAGAGCCTAAAAGCAACATAGACCAGAAAGGAACACAGACAATATACAATAACAGTCACCTTACAGGCAATACAACAGCACTAAATTCCTATCTTTCAATAGTTACCCTGAATGTAAATGGGCTCAATGCCCCAATCAAAAGACACAGGCTATCAGATTGGATCAAAAAACAAGACCCATCATCGATATGCTGTCTGCAAGAGACTCATTTTAGAACCAAAGACACCCCCAGATTGAAAGTGAGGGAGTGGAAAATCATTTACCATGCTAATGGACACCAAAAGAAAGCTGGGGTGGCATCCTTCTATCAGACAAATTAGATTTTAAACCAAAGACTGTAATAAGAGATGAGGAAGGACACTATATCCTACTTAAAGGGTCTATCCAACAAGAAGATCTAACAATTGTAAATATCTATGCCCCTAACATGGGAGCAGCCAATTATATAAGGCAGTTAAAAACAAAAGCAAAGAAACACATCAACAACCATACAGTAACAGTGGGGGATTTTAACATCCCCCTCACTGAAATGGACAGATCATCTAAGCAAAAGGTCAACAAGGAAATAAAAACTTTAAATGACACGCTGGACCAAATGGACTTCACAGATATATTCAGAACATTCCTCCCAAAGCAACAGAACACACATTCTTCTCTAGTGCCCATGGAACATTCTCCAGAATACATCACATCCTAGGTCACAAATCAGGTCTCAACCAGTACCAAAAGATTGGGATCATTCTCTGCATATTTTCAGACCACAATGCTTTGAAACTAGAACTCAATCACAAGAGGAAAGTCGGAAAGAACTCAAATACATGGAGGCTAAAGAGCATCCAACTAAAGAATGAATGGGTCAACCAGGAAACTAAAGAAGAATTAAAAAAATTCATGGAAACAAATGAAAATGAAAACACAACTGTTCAAAATCTTTGGGATGCAGCAAAGGCAGTCCTAAGACGAAAGTATATAGCAATACAAGCCTTTCTCAAGAAACAAGGAAGCTCTCAAATACACAACCTAAACCTACACCTAAAGGAGCTGGAGAAAGAACAGCAAATAAAGCCTAAACCCAGCAGGAGAAGAGAAATAATAAAGATCAGAGTAGAAATCAATGAAATAGAAACCAAAAGAACAGTAGAACAGATCAATGAAACTAGGAGCTGGTTCTTTGAAAGAATGAACAACATTGATAAACCCCTGGCCAGACTTACCAAAAAGAAAAGAGAAATGACCCAAATCAACAAAATCATGAATGAAAGAGGAAGAGATCACAACTAATACCAAAGATATACAAACAATTATTAGAACATATTAAGAGCAACTTTATGCCAGGAAATTAGATAACCTGGAAGAAATGGATGCCTTCCTAGAGATGTATCAACTACCAAAACTGAACCAGGAAGAAATAGAAAACCTGAACAGACGTACAACCACTAAGGAAATTGAAGCAGTCATCAAAAATCTCCCAACAAACAAAAGCCCAGGGCCAGATGGCTTCCCAGGGGAATTCTACCAAACATTTCAAGAAGAATTAATACCTATTCTTCTTAAACTGTTCCAAAAAATAGAAATGGAAAGAAAAATTCCAAACTCATTCTATGAGGCCACCATTTCCTTGATCCCCAAACCAGACAAAAACCCCATCAAAAAGGAGAATTACAGATATCCTTGATGAACATGGATGCAAACATTCTCACCAAAATACTAGCCAATAGGATCCAACAGTACATTAAAAGGATTATTCACCACGACCAAGTGGGATTTATCCCTGGGCTGCAAGGTTGGTTCAACATCTGCAAATCAATGTGATACAATACATTAACAAAAGAAAGAACAAGAACCATATGATCCTCTCAAGAGATGCAGAAAAAGCATTTGACAAAGTACATCATTCTTTCTTGATCAAAACTCTTCAGAGTATAGGCATAGAGGGTACATACCTCAATATCATAAAAGCCATCTATGAAAAACCTACAGCGAATATCATTCTCAATGGGGAAAAACTGAGAGCTTTCCCCCTAAGGTCAGGAACAGGGCAGGGATGTCCATATCACCACTGCTATTCACCATAGTATTGGAAGTCCTAGCCACAGCAATCAGACAACAAAAAGAATTCAAAGGCATCCAAATCGGCAAAGAAGAAGTCAACCTCTCACTCCTTGCAGATGATATGATACTTTATGTGGAAAACCCCAAAGACTCCACCCCAAAACTGCTAGAACTCATACAGGAATTCAGTAAAGTGTCAGGATATAAAATCAATGCACAGAAATCAGTGGCATTCCTATACATCAACAAGACAGAAGAAAGAGAAATTAAGGAGTTGATCTTATTTACAATTGCACCCAGAACCGTAAGATACCTAGGAATAAATCTAACCAAAGAGGCAAAGAATCTGTACTCAGAAAACTATAAAATACTCATGAAAGAAATTGAGGAAGACACAAAGAAATGGAAAAACATTCCATGCTCATGGATTGGAAGAACAAATATTGTGACGATGTCAATGCTACATTCAATGCAATCCCCATCAAAATACCATCCACTTTTTTCAAAGAAATGGAACAAAAAATCCTAAAATTTGTATTGAACCAGAAAAGACCCCACATAGCCAGAGGAATGTTGAAAAAGAAAAGCAAAGCTGGCGGCATCACAATTACAGACTTCAAACTCTATTACAAAGCTGTCATCATCAAGACAGTATGGTATTGGCACAAAAACAGACACATTGATCAATGGAACAGAATAGAGAGCCCAGAAATGGACCCTCAACTCTATGGTCAACTAATCCTCCTCAAGGCAGGAAAGAATGTCCAATGGCAAAAAGACAGTCTCTTCAACAAATGGTGTTGGGAAACTTGGACAGCCACATGCAGAAGAATGAAACTAGACCATTTCCTTACACCACACACAAAAATAGACTCCAAATGCTTGAAAGACCTCAATGTGAGACAGGAGTCCATCAAAATCCTAAAGTCGAACACAGGCAGCAACCTCTTCGACCTCAGCCACAGCAACTTCTTCCTAGAAACATTGCCAAAGGCAAGGGAAGCAAGGGCAAAAATGAACTATTGGGACTTCATCAAGATAAAAAGCTTTTGCAAAGCAAAGGAAACAGTCAACAAAACCAAAAGACAACCGACAGAATGGGAGAAGATATTTGCAAATGACATATCAGATAAAGGGCTAGTATCCAAAATCTATAAAGAACTCCTCAAACTCAACATGCAAAGAACAAATGATCCAATCAAGAAATGGGCAGAAGACATGAACAGACATTTTTCCAAAGAAGACATCCAAATGGCCAACAGACACATGAAAAAGTGCTCAACATCTCTCAGCATCAGGGAAATCCAAATCAAAACCTCAATGAGATACCACCTCACACCAGTCAGAAAGGCTAAAATTAACAAGTCAGAAAATGACAGGTGTTGGAGGGGATGTGGAGAAAGGGGAACCCTCCTCCACTGTTGGTGGGAATGCAAGCTGGTGTAGCCACTCTGGAAAACAGTATGGAGGTTCCTCAAAAAGTTGAAAATAGAGCTACCATACGATCCAGCAATTGCACTACTGGGTATTTACCCCAAAGATACAAATGTAGGGATCCGAAGGGGTATGTGCACCCCAATTTTTATAGCAGCAATGTCCACAATAGGCAAACTGTGGAAAGAGCCAAGATGTCCATCTACAGATGAATGGATAAAGAAGAGGTGGTATATATATACAATGGAATATTATGCAGCCATCAAAAGGAATGAAATCTTGCCATTTGCAACGACGTGGTTGGAACTGGAGAGTGTTATGCTGAGCCAAATAAGTCAATCAGAGAAACACATGTATCATATGACCTCACTGATATGAGGAATTCTTAATCTCAGGAAACAAACTGAGGGTTGCTGGAGTGGTGGGGGGTGGGAGGGATGGGGTGGCTGGGTGATAGACATTGGGGAGCGTATGTGCTATGGTGAGCTCTGTGATCTGTGCAAGACTGTTGAATCACAGATCTGTACCTCTGAAACAAATAATACATTATATGTTAAAAAAAAAAAAGAAGATAGCAAGAGGGGAAGAATAAAGGGTGGGAAATTGGAGAGGGAGATGAACCATGAGAGACTATGGACTCTGAGAAACAAACTGAGGGTTCTAGAGGGGAGGGGTCATGGGAGGATGGGTTAGCCTGGTGATGGGTATTAAAGAGGGCATGTTCTGCATGGAGCACTGTGTGTTATATGCAAATAATGAATCATGGAACACTACAACAAAATCTAATGATGTAATGTATGGTGATTAACATAACATAATAAAAAATGGAAACAAAAACTTCATTGAAATGGGCCAAGGGAAAAAGAAAGACACAAATTATTAAAATCAGAAATGAAAAGGGTCATATATCACTATGAATCTTACAGAAATTAAGGATTTGATTTAATTTAAAAGGATTATAAAGAAACATGAACAATTTAATGCTGGAAAAGTACACAATTTAAATGAAATAGACAAAGTCCTAGAAGTAAATTATCTAGACTGTTAAAAGAAGAAATGAAAAATCTGAATAAACATACAACAAGTAAGTAAAGGAGTTAAATTGGTACCAAATTATACCCAACAAAGGAAAAGTCAGGCACAGATCATTTTATAGATAAATTCTATCAAATTTCTAAAAAAGATATATAAATTATCTTCAAACTCCTGAACAGTTCACACTGCAGAATGCTTCTCAACTCTTCTGTGAGGCCAACGTTGGCCCAGTGCTAAAGCCAGATAAAGATATCAACAAAATATTAGCAATCCAAAATTAAGTAACCTATAAAAATATACATCATGACCAAGTATAACTTTTCCCAGGAATACAAGGCTAATGCAATGTTCAAAAATCAATTAATAGAACACGATATTCATATATTAAAAGATAAACCCCACAGGATTATCTCAATAAAAAAAAATTTAACAAATCTAACACCCACTTGTGATATTAAAAAAATCTCTCAAAAAACTAAGAATAAACCTGATAAAGAATAGCTATAAAAAACCTGAAACTAACATATTTAATGCTGAATGAAAAAATGCTCTTTCATTGGGGCACCTGGGTGGCACAGTCAGTTAAATATCCAATCTTGGTTTCTGCTTGGGTGGTGATCTCGGGTCCTGGGGTTGAGCCCTGTAGGGCTCCAGGTTCTGTGCAGAGTCTACTTGAGACTTTTCCCCTCTCTCCCTGCCCCTCCCCCTGCTCTCTCTCTCTTTCAAATAAATAAATCTTTAAAAAAAAATTTCTCTCATTAAGCTTAGGAATAAGACAGCAATGTCTGCTCTTATCACTTGTATTTAACAACATACTAGGAGTTTTAACAAGTGCAAAAAAGGCAAGAATCAGAAATAAAAGGCCTTGAAAACTGTCTTGATTTGTAAATAATATGATCCTATATGTAGAAAGTTCTAAAGAATTTTTTTAAAAAATGAATGGAATTGATAAGTGTGTACACCAAGGTCACAGAATATAAGCCCAATATATAAAAATCAACTGTCGTGTTATAAACTAGCAATGAACAATCCAAAAGTGAAATTCAGAAGAGTTCCATTCACAAAGCATCAAAAAATTAAATCCTTGGTAACAAATACAAATTAAAACTGCCACATTCAAAACTATGCTGAGAAAAATTAAAGATGATCTAAAGAAAGAAATATTCCATGTTCATGGATTAGAAGATTCAGTATGTTAAGATGATAATTATCCCAATTTAAATAAAGTCCTAAAATGAACTATACTATGTAATTTGAAAAAGAAGTGAAAAATCTGAATAAATCTATAGCAAGTAAAGAACATCAATTGATACTTAGAATATTCTTGACAAAAATACTCAGACGCAGATCATATTTACAGATAAATTCTATCAATTTAGCTATAAAAGAAATAGATTATTCCCAAACTCTTAAAAAATAGAAAGTCTAGAGCACTTTTTGACTCATTTATTTATTTGTCTCTATTTCTCTAGAACACAAGGAAGCTTTACTCTGAGGTCAGTTCCTTTGTTCCTTAATTCAGGGTTTATAAGCATAGTATGTAATAGCTGTAATCCAGACCATGAATATTTTAATATTAAATACCCATGGAATTTTGAACTTGTAAGAAACTTACACAAGAGTGTAAGAAAACAAGAATAGCTAGCTTACTGCCTAGTTAATAAGTAGCACAATACCTAGTACAATGCTTAACATAGAGTTGGTCATTAATATATGGTTGTCCTAAATGAATGAGCTGATTAATAAATAAATATTTGTATACAGATTGATGTCAGGTAACAATAAAAACTGTAATAGCAAAAGCTAATATTTGTTGGGATTTTTCTCTATGTTAAATACTAAGCTAAGCATTTCATTCTTAGCAATAACTTGATGATACCATGTGGGTGGATTAATAAACTGCACAAGGACACATAGGTAGTAAGTAGAAGAGACATGTGATCATAAACCCATCTGAGCCCAGAGCTGGACCTTTCAATCATTCAGCCTTATTGCCTCAGTTTGTCCTAGTCACAGACAAATACCCTAAATCAGAGTATGCAGATCGTGCCCTCTGTATCTTTTGTGCCATCCCTATGCTACCAAAGGATTCAGAATCCAGGACAATCAAAAAGAGACTTTGTTAATGATGCTAAGTGAATTTTGAATCAAATCCTTGACCAGAATCCTTGACAAATTCTAAAATTGGCAGATAACCTTATCATCTCCAAGGCTGCTCTTGCATACAAGCCAGTTACTGCAAGCTAAATTTTTGTTTAAAGTATTATTCTTTTGTAGTCATCATGACTGACCACCTCTCCCACATAGCATGCCACATTTTTGCAAATAAAATAGGAAAGTGACACAAGTGAGGTGTTTCCACTTACTCCCACCACCCCAGATAAAATTAGTTCTTGGTGATGTCGACACACCTCATACCTGTGTGGTTGCTTTGGTAAGTACCATATTTCTTATTCCAAAACTCTGCATTTCTCTATATCCTACTTTCAGGTCTACTTTATTATTAATTATTATTATTATTATTATTATTATTATTATTATGTTAAATTAGCCAACATATAGTACATCATTAGTTTTTGATGTAGTTTTCAATGATTCATTAGTTGTGTATAACACCCAGTGCTCATCACAACACGTGCCCTCTTTAATACCCATCACCCGGTTACCCCATCCCCCACCTTCCCCCCTTCTGTAACCCT
The DNA here is from genome assembly GCF_002201575.2 of Neomonachus schauinslandi. Classification (NCBI taxonomy): domain Eukaryota; kingdom Metazoa; phylum Chordata; class Mammalia; order Carnivora; family Phocidae; genus Neomonachus; species Neomonachus schauinslandi. Next base: position 45,462,455 of record NC_058414.1, on the reverse strand, counting down.
TAGTTTGTTTCCTGGAGTCCAGAGTCTCTCATGGCTTGTCTCTCTCTCTGATTTCTTCCCAGTTTTCCCTCCCTTCCCCTGTGGTCCTCTATGTTATTCCTTATATTCCACATATGAGTAAAACCATATTATAATTGTCTTTCTGCTTGACTTATTTCACTTAGCATAATCCCCTCCAGTTCCATCCATGTCAGTGCAAATGGTAGGTATTCATCCTTTCTGATGGATGAGTAATATTCTATTGTGTATATGAACCACATCTTCTTTATCCATTCATCTGTTGAAGGACATCTGGGCTCCTTCCACTGTTTGGCTATTGTGGACATTGCTGCTATGAACATTGGGGTGCATGTGCCCGTTCTTTTCACTGTATTTGTATCTTTGGGGTAAATGCCTAGTAGTGCAATTGCTGGGTCATAGGGTAGCTCTATTTTTAATGTCTTGAGGAACCATACTGTTTTGCAGAGTGACTGTACCAGCTTGCATTTCTACCAACAGTGTAAGAGGGTTCCCCTTTCTCCACATCCTCACCAACATTTGTTGTTTTCTGTCTTGTTAATTTTTGCCAGTTATTCTAACTGGTATAAGGTGGTATCTCATTATGATTTTGATTAGTATTTCCCTGATGGCTAGTGATGTTGAACATTTTTTCATGTGTCTGTTAGCCATTTATATGTCCACACTGGTATAAAGCAACTTAATCTTCAAAAAAGAAGAGAAGTTCACATGAATCTTTGATGTAAAAAATCATACATACACTGTATTTGTTTTAGTTATTTCAAAGCCCCCAGTTTAATTAGCTAGAAACATACAATGGTATTCATTCTGTACTTCTAGCTCCCGATTTATCATATAATCATAATGACATACAATTTATCTCAACTTAATTTTACTTTTATCATATTAATCCCAACATACTGATAATATTTTATTAAATATTTTAAGACATTAATCTTATATATTCTTGATAAAGCACTCAGCTCCTCCTAGTGGATACTAAGGTTTAACTAATAGTGTTAATATTTCTAAATTTTAACAATGTATCATTATTGTTAGTTTTAAATATATGTTTACAATCCACAATACAGGGAGCAAATAGTATCCATAAAGTTGAAACCAACTTATAAAAAACATAAAGAATTACATTTTAAATAGAATCAGTTTACTTTAAGTGACAATTATCTCCATGTGACTAAAAATATTAAAGAGCCATAATGGAGATTTTAACCAATGAGATATTTCATCTATTTCTCACTCATTCTGTCCCATTTTACAACTTCACATCAATGAAAACTGAGAAGGAATAGCTAGGGGAAAAAGGGAAGTAAATAATATCAAATTCTAGATTTAAAAAAGGTGGGGTAGATAGGATAAATTTTCTAATTATCATATTAATGAACAAAAATGACATACAGAGTATGATTTGAAAGGAATACACAAGATAAATGGCAATATTCAGCTCTTTCCCTGGGGGAAAAATGCTTGTGAAGGGAAGTGCAGTGCCTGAAACCACACCCATGTGTGATGGAGTGCACATCTGCTCAATACAGGCCCAGCCAAAATCTGCAGGTGTCAAAATGCCAGTAGTACACACAAAATGATGGAAATGGAGACAAATTATCTTTTTGAAAAGTACCCACATTCCCAAATTTTGTTAATTCTGCATGCGTGCAGATATCATTTGCCTTTTTTTCCCTTTATCGTGTGTATATGGAGTTTTATGAAAGTCTAAAAATGAACAATGGAAATTGCTCTCTCTGCAGTCAACAGAGCAACCAGATGACCAGGCTGTCATCTCATCAGTTCCCCTAGGAAATGCCTTTATGGCACCATCACTATCTTCATTCCTCCTAAAAAGCAGATTGGAAAGATGAGCTCTCATTATGATATAGAACTTTGGAGAGATATTTCTATGAAGTGTGCAGAAGACTTACGAATTTTGTGAATCATTGGTTCCATGTTTGTGGACTGTGAAGCCAATCAGTTACAAATTACAGGCCAGATGCTACTCATTCTCTCAACTCTCGGTCTGCAAAAAGGCTCCAGATAACTTCGTGAAAATGACACCCTGAATTATTAAAACAAATTTTGTCCCTAATAAGCTCCTCTTTAAGCCATTTAGATGGGCACTGATTGAACAGTGATTTGCTATTATTCTAGAAAATGCTGTTTACCAGTATGATTTATGCACTTTTTATTTGGGTACCTTCTTAAACAGTTTTCTAATAAATATGATATACTTTATATTATTGTACCACTTTAATAAAGCAGTTCATTTATCCATCAAAAAATCCTTTGACATAGAAAGCTTCACATTTTTATTCTCTGATTGCAGATGTAAAAAAATGTAGTAGTTTGCCTAGTGCCACACACATAGAAATGGTGATAGCAACTCTGGGACCCATGTCTTTTGTCTCTTATTCTAGTACTCTATTTTTATTGTTAATATATTAAATCTGGGCGCCTGGGTGGCTCAGTTGGTTAAGCGACTGCCTTCGGCTCAGGTCATGATCCTGGAGTCCCGGGATCGAGTCCCGCGTCGGGCTCCCTGCTCAGCGGGGAGTCTGCTTCTCCCTCTGACCCTCCTCCCTCTCATGCTCTCTGTCTCTCATTGTCTCTCTCGCAAATAAATAAAATCTTAAAAAAAAAAAAAAAAAAAAAAAAAAATTTAAAAAAAAAATATATTAAATCTTTGTTTTCATAATGTTCATTTGTACCATTCATAGAGTCATTATCCAATAGTATATAAAACCACCTGCTTAGACATATTATGTTAATTTGCACATTGTCTTTCAAACATTGCACACGCAATATACAGATACAGTAGTAGTAGTCCATTTACTGTATAAATCAATCAATAAATGGACCTAACCATCATTAGAATTTACAGGGGTGCCTGGGTGGCTCAATCGGTCAAGCGTCTGCCTTCAGCTCAGGTCATGGTCCCAGGGTCCTGGGATCCAGCCCTGAGTCGGGCTCCCTGCTCAGTGGGGAGCCTGCTTCTCCCTCTCCCCTAATAGGATTAGCCACTGATTACACAAACCACGAACCAGAAATATCTACCTATATTACTTTCCTAGGGCTGCCATAACAAAGTTTCACAAACTGGTTGGTTTAAAACAATTGACATTTGTTCTCTCACTGTTCTGAAAGCTAAAAGTCCAAAGTCAAGATGTTGGCAGGGCCATGCTTTCTCTAAAGGCTCTAGGAAAGAGTCCTTTCTTGCTTAATACTAACTTAAGGTGACTTCAGGAGTTTCTTGGCTTCTGGCAGCATAACTCCAGTATTTGCCTCCATCATTATATGGCCTTCTCTGTGTTCCTCTGTGTGTCTGGATCTTCTCTTCTTATAAGACCAATCATAATGGATTTAATGCCCACTCTAATCCAGCCTGACCGCATCCCAACTTAACTATGTAACCATCTACAAAGACCCTATTTCCAAATAAGGTCACATTCTGAAATGTTGGATAGGCATGAATTTAAGGGGCTACTATTCATCCCAGTATACAACTCTTGCCAGAAACCCAGCCAGAAATCTTCCATTCCCTCCACAATACCATAATATAGTATTTCTTTCTTCTCCTTAGAATCCTCTCACATTACAGAGTTCTTTTTAATCTTACTCGACCTAGGGTGCTATGTAGAGGTAATAAGCAGTCACATCTTGGTAAAGGGGAATAGAGAAATAAAGGAAGAGACAAACTTTCCAGTACCACAATTTTATTGTTGTCCCAAAACACTCCATTTAAATCTTCATTTCTTTACTTTCCACAAATGTATCTTTCCCCAGATCCCAATGACTTTGGAGAACTCTTCCTGCCCCTCAATGTAAGCTAATTAAAAAAAAAAAAACTGTTAAGAATACCCAACAATAGATCAATATACATGTTTAAGATCTAACCAAATCATTCTTCAGTAACTATTTTATGCATTTAAAGACCTATTTTCTGTCGTGATTATGGGTAGGGAGGAACCCTGATTGGAATTCCAGATAGTAGCAGGTAAAAGAAAAGGAGATATATCCTAGAATAAAAGTAACATTTATTCACTTAAAAGCTAACCAACAAACACACAAACATATATACCAATTCATATAAGCAACTACCATGGGTTAAACAATTGTAGTAGTTTATGATGTGATCTCAGGCTGATCTCTGAAAATATTGGGTTTTCACTGGCCTCTATGCCAGATATTAACTTTCATTATAATGACTAGAAAGGGTTAACAAATTTAATTCTTTTTTGGAACCCCATTCTTGACTTTCTTCCTCTCATACCCACCCTTTAAAAGTCTCTTATTACTGATATGGAGTTGTGCAAAATTCTCTTCCGTTTCCTCGAAAGTCCAGAGCAAGGGGGAAGATGCTCTTGTCACTACAAGCTAGGGCAGTGAATGATATTGTCCATGAAAGCATCATTATGGTTTTTCAATTTAAGATCATTTTACTTTCAGCAGTATTTTTGAACTGGTTTAAGTATAAAGAATCCAGTATACTGAGTGTTTTCAGTTTTCATAGTATAAGCCATACCTTGTTTTGTAATTACATGCTATACGTATCTTCTTACTCATTTAAGGTATTTGAAGTCAATATCTGGGATAACATAGATGCCCACCAGTTTTTTGGTTGAAAAATGACGGGAGAGTTTAATGTTTTAATTGTGTCTTCTCCCAAATAGAAGTTAGTATGTCTTACTTGATTTAATCTTTAGGTACTCTGGTAGTTACTAATGTTCTTCAATAACTATTAATCATTCTCTCTACTTCTAGCACCATAGAAGGAATGAAATTCCTGGTCCCTGTGATTGGATAAGGTCATGTTGATGAGTTGTTAGCAGAAGAGATATGTCACTCTGGACTGGAACATTTAATTGTCAGTATAATACCCTTTAGAACTCTTACACTCTTTCATAGCCCAGGTTCTGGCTTAACTATAATGAGCAGTCTCCTGTCAAACTGCAACAAATATGTTGTGTAAGTGAGCAATAAACTTTGTCATTTAACAGCACAGAAACTTGGGTAATATTTGTTACCGAAAAATAACCTACACTTTTCTGACTGATACAAATACTACTTTATATTATTAGTTGACTGTATCTAGTGTCATATAAAGGCTACTAGATTATGTATTTATGGGAGTCAGTGACAAAATCTCACACTTTGCTTTTATTCTCCCAACTGTGACAACTCTATGTTGACCATACTTTGAGATTGTTGGTCAAACATTTTAATAAAATGAGAATATTCCCATTTTATAATAATTTCCATTTGATCTTGGCAAGACTAGCTTTTTTTTGCACTATCTCTCTTCTAAGTGTTTTCTTTAAATTCTGATTTTAAATCAGTAAATTCAATCTGCCTAGACAGTCAATTTGCTTAGACGCTATTTCACAATTTCAAGAAAGCCAAAGGTGCTTGACTCGTACTCTGTTTCAATCTTAATAACACTCAATCATAATTAATTTTGATGATCTTAGCCTAAATTAGAAGCAATGGGTAGCTCTGCAGGAAAGGAAAAGGATAAGGGCACCTTACAAAGTGCCCAGTAGGTAACCCCAACCTAATTTAAGGTATACTTGATATGTAACAATAGACCCTGGTAAAATAGCAGGTGATTCTCTAAACAGAATAAAAGTAGCAGTTGTATCCCTGCCCAGACACAGTAAGTTTGTATGAACATGGCACTTTTCATTAGGCAATCAATAATATAGTTTATTGGTTCCAGAACACTGCACAAAACCCACTAGAAGTCATCTCACTCTACTGTTTTGTGTGAACAGTACAATTAACCAAAGAAAAAAATAAATTAGTTTTTCTGAAATCTGGAGGTTTTCTAGTTGTAAAAGCCCAATTACAAATTAGCAAGCTGTGAATAATCAGATTACAAAATAATCAGTCTCGAAGCAGCAAGTGCTTCACCTGTAAAGAATCTGCAAAGATGCACAAAATTAAAGTTATATGGTAATTGATCACAAATGGAAATAGCAATGATATTAAGTAGAATCTTTTTTACCTCAAATGCTAGTAGATTTACTCTATAAATTTGTCACATTTCTTCTCTAAAAGAAGTAAAGATTTTGAAGGAAGGAATATGCCAAGTTGAAATAGTTTTTACACCTACAAACTTCAGATTATTTGCTAACAAATTATTCTTTTCTATTTTACACTGGTATTGCCTCATTATTTATCATGCAGTATCATTAACACAGTCAACTTCATTTCACATCAAAAATCATCATTTAACATCTTGTAATGTGGGGACATTTCTGTTCATCTGCCTGTTCATGTTATACCACCAACAAAATGACATGATTTGATGTCCATCATTTAGTTTTTTATTACTTCCAGAAAAGAATATGAAAACAAAACCAAAATGCTTTCAAAAGAAATAAATGTCAAATATAACTCTTCTACTTCCATCTCTGTATTTTCTTCCCAAGGCCTTTGCCCCGAAACTGGGCTCCCACTCAAAATGGAGTATTTTTCTCATTGTCCTTCATATTCTTGCCTCTGCAGGTGATGGTCCCCTCACCTGAAGTGCCCTTTCAGATTGTATCTGCTTATCCTTATCCCACTTTTCTTCAAAATATAGAATATCTTTCTTATTTTTTAGAATGTGTGTGTGTGTGTGTGTGTATCTACAAACATTGCTATTGTTATTGAACTCTATAAACTCTGCACTCTTGTGGTTAACAATTTCAGTCCAACAGCTAGCATTCTACTCAGTATAGAAATGGGGGACATTTCCATTAAGATGAGAAACAACACAAATATGCTACTCTTTCCACTACCATGCAACCTTGCTTTGCAAATACTTGTCATTAAAATTAAACAAGAAACAAAGTTAAAGGCATACACTGGAAAACAAGAGATAGAAGTGTTTCTATTTGCCCTACTTCAAGTTCTCCATTTGGTAATTTGGAATAGTTTACACCCATACCTATTTGATTTCTTCCCATTTCTCTTCCCCAGAATTTTTGGTTGTGGAGGAAAAGACTAGACTAATTTTTTTTTTTTATATTTCCCCTTATGAAGCAATCAGTGTAATACCAATTTGGATATATAGTTATTGCTTACAAATGATAAGAGACTGAGTAATTACTTTAAATGGTGTTTATTAACAAAATAGTTAATACAGTGAGTATAATTAAGTAAATTAAGGAATTTTGTGAGAAAGTAATTTGACCAAATCAGTATTCGAAACAGTAGGGTAGGGCGCCTGGGTGGCTCAGTTGGTTAAGCGACTGCTTTCGGCTCAGGTCATGATCCTGGAGTCCCTGGATCGAGTCCCGCATCGGGCTCCCTGCTCGGCGGGGAGCCTGCTTCTCCCTCTGACCCTGCCCCCTCTCATGTGCTCTCTCTCTCTCATTCTCTCTGTCTCAAATAAATAAATAAAATCTTTAAAAAAAAAAAAAGAAACAGTAGGGTACATGTTAAATATTATCATCCCATTATTTTTGAAAGATTTAATATATGGGTATACAAATATTTATGTGGTATATGGGTATATGGGCATATAATATTTTTATTTATAAATATTTTTATAAAGTAAAACACTTAAACTACTTTATTCTCTTTTTTACAACTTTCTACTCATGAGAAACTATTATAAAAATCATACATGGCTCATGAATTCAACTTCCACTTATTTGGATGGGGAAAATGATGTGGAAGTGAGATCTCCCTAGATGTATTTTGCTCTATAGTGCAGGTAGTCTGTTTGTAGTTGCAATAGTGCTGGTAGCTTTTGCACTTAAACTGATGAACTAGAAGTTTTCTTCCTTTAAGGACTAGCAGTCTTCTATAAAAGAAGCTTTGTCTCTTCAGACAAATCATCATCATCATCATCATCATCATCATCACCCTTTCTAAATAGAGTTTCCTTGTATTTCTTTCATATGGGAAGCAAAGTAGAAGGCTTTCAAGCTTTCCTTAGGCACTGATTATACTGTCAGTTCCATATGAAATCCACAACCTTCCATGGTTAGTCTTGAATCTACTGATCCCCAAAGAGCTGTGTTCTAGGACATTCAAAGCTGATACCTCTTTGGTAGCTCACATGTCGAAAGATCCCCTCTGAAAGAGTTAACCTATCATTTTGTCCATTTGGCCGAAAGAGTTAAATTGCTTCCCCTAAGTCAATCTTAGAGTAAGTAAACTTTATTAAGAAAGTCTTTAGATCAGTTTACATTACCCTTCATATTCTTTTTTTTCTTTTTTTTACACACTTTTATTTAAATTCAATTATTAACACATAATGTATTATTGGTTTCAGAGGTACAGGCCTGTGATTAATCAGTCTTATATAATACTCAGTGCTCATTACATCACGTGCCTTCCTTAATGTCTATCACCCAGTCACGCCATTCCTCTACCCCCTTCCCACCCAGCAACCATCAGTTTGCTTCCTATGATTAAGAGTCTCTTCTGGTTTTTCTCCCTCTCTGGTTTCGTCTTGTTTTATTATTTCCTCTCTTACCCTATGATCCTCTGTTTTGTTTCTTAAATTCCACATATCAGTGAGATCACATGATAATTGTCTTTCTCTGATTGACTTATTTCACTTAGCATAATACCTCTAGTTCCATTCATGTCATTGCAAATGGCAAGATTTCATTTTTTGATGGCTGCATAATATTCCGGTGTATATATATACCACATCTTCTTTATCCATTCATTTTTCAATGGACATCTGGGCTCTTTCCATAGCTTGGCTATTGTTTACCCTTCATATTCTTAAAGACAACACCTTGCTTCTGGCATTTGCTTTAGTCCAGGTTCCCAAACTTAAGGCATTTGAAAACTACTTCCATGATTTTGTCAAACTATATACTATCTTTAATATTTTAACAAATTTTACATAAGCTTATCGTCTAACTTTATTTTGTTCTAAGCAGTAATAGCTATAAAGGTATTGTTTTGAAATGTAAATTATGCTTGTTCTAATGCACACTAAAATAAATATAATGAAAATACAAAACATGTGACCTTATATCACTTGCAACTATGATAAGAGTGACAGTGTGGCCAGTACCACACTGAGAAATGCCTCCTATTGCATTGTTTGCCAACTTTCCACCTTAGTATTTCCAGTGTAGATATAAATGAATATGTTCCTCTAGAGTTATGAGTGACTAACCTGAAATAAAATGACACATTTGTGGCATTAGCTTGAGGTTTTATTTTATTCTCATGAAATGTTTCCAATTATTCTACCATATATTTGTTTTAATATAAAAGTTCATTTTTTCTTTTATAGCTATCTTTTAGTAAAATATGCACTCCTAGAGGATATATTAATTTTGTAGCATTAAATACAAGTGCTAATTTTGGTTTGTTCACCCAATGAGTAATAATTGTTTCTTATGTATCAGCATTACTCTAGACACTGGGTTCTAACAGTGAACAAAGCATGAAGTCATCACTTTCATGAAGTTTACATTGTAACTAGATAATACAGTCATTAAATGAATAAATATATAGATAATATCAGTGAATGAAATAAGTTATAGAAAAGAATAAAGAACAATAAGAACAGAAAATGGGACAGTGGGTTGGAAATAATTTGGGAAATGGTGGGCAGACATGAACAGATTACAGTTGAGTAACTAGAATAGTTTTTAAATGAAGAAGCAAGATCCATATAAATAAGTTCAGAGATGGAAGTTCGGTTCCCATCTCTAATCTGGAAATAAACATTAGGAATATGTCCTTCCTAGGTTTGTAATACATGTCCTATTAACAGTGTAGGTTGTATTTAGCAAGGGAAGTGCATTGGTAGTTCCTATCACCACTACTACAAATATACTCACCCTCATTTTACAGATAAAGAACCTGGGATTTAATGACAATTGATTTTTCCAAGTTCATCAAGATAATAAAGGTAGAATTAAAACTACTGCAGTGATTCTTAAATTTTGTTGTAATGAGAATTCCCTGAAATGTCAAGAAAGAAAACAAACCGATATTAGATTTCCACTCTTTAGATCTTCTAATTTAATTGTTAGGCATGACTTTTGCTTTGAGATCTCTAACAGCTCACCAGATAGTTCTAATGTGCAATAAGACTTGGCACTAAGAGATCCCTGCCTTCTGGTCTTGTGTTCTGTACATTCTCTATCATTTTCTTCCTGAGGCACAGGACTTTCCAGATCTAGAAAACAGTGATTAGATTTATAGAGGTCAGGTGTCTCCTCCAAGAATGGCAGTGATCAATATATTAGGAAAAAAAAATTTGTGAATAGTAGAAAGTTTATTAGAAAAATATTTAATTTAATATGAGTAGAGAAATTTTAGTGTACCTCTATTGATATTTATATGAGAAGAACTTCCAAGTAAAGGTAATATGACAAAAGTCTGGCAAAAACAAAAATAGATTTTTAAACAAGTTTTCTAATATTATTCCTACCATATCTTTTCTTCTGTCCAGCCATTTCCAGGCATTTATTGAAAGTTGTAATAATTTTGCTAAAAATTTGCATGGAAGTTGCTACAGCCGATGTCAAAGAGGTCGCTGCCTGTGTTCTCCTCTAGGATTTTGATGGTTTCCTGTCTCACATTCAGGTCTTTCATCAGTTCTGAATTTATTTTTGTGTATAGTGTAAGAATGTGGTCCACTTTCATTCTTTTGCATTTCGCTGTCCAGTTTTCCCAACACCATTTTTCGAAGAGATTCTTTTCTTCATTGGATATTCTTTCCTGCTTTTTCAAAGATTAGTTAACCATATAGCTATGGGTTCACTTTTTTGGTTTTCTATTCTGTTCCATCGATCCATGTGTCTATTTTTTGTGCCAGTACCATACTGTCTTGATCACTACAGTTTTGTAAAATAACTTGATGTCTGGAATTATGATGCCTCCAGCTTTGCTTTTCTTTTTCAAGATTGCTTTGGCTATTTGGGGTCTTTTGTGGTTCCATACAAATTTTAGGATTGTTTGTTCTAGCTCTGTGAAAAATGCTCATGTATTTTGATAGGGATTGTAATGAACATGTAGATTGCTTTGGGTAGTATAGACATTTTAACAATGTTTTTTTTTTTTCCCCAATCCATGAGCATTCTGGAATGTATTTCCATTTCTTTGTGTCCTCTTCAATTTCTTTCATCAGTGTTCTATAGTTTTCAGAGTACAGATCTTTTACTTCTTTAGTTAGGTGTATTCCTAGGTATCTTATGGTTTTGGTGCAATTGTAAATGGGATCGATCCCTTGATTTTTCTTTCTGCTGCTTCATTATTGGTGTATAGAAATGCAACAGATTTCTGTATGTTGATTTTATATCCTGTGACTTTACTGAATTCATGTATTAGTTCTAGCAATTTTTGGTGGTCTTTTGGATTTTCTGAATAGAATATCATGTTACCTACAAATAGTGAAAGTTTGACTTCTTCCTTGCTGATTTGGATGCCTTTTATTTCTTTTTGTTGTCTGATTGCTGAGGCTAGGACTTGCAATCATATGTTAAATAACAGTGGTGAGAGTGGACATCCCTGTCTTGTTCTCAGTTTTTCCCCATTGAGGATGACATTAGCTGTGGGTCTTTTGTATATGGCCTTTATGATGTTGAGGCATGTTCCCTCTACTTTGATACATCTCCTGAGGCAAGGGAAACAAAAGCAAAAATAATCTATTGGGACTTCATCAAGACAAAAACCTTCTGCACAGTGAAGGAAATAACCAGTAAAACTAAAAGGCAACCTGTGGAATGGGAGAAGATATTTACAAATAACATATCTGATAAAGGGTTAGTACCCAAAATCTATAAAGAACTTATCAAATGCAGCACCCCAAAAAACAAATAATCTAGTTAAAAATGGGCAGAAGACAAGAACAGACATTTCTCCAAAGACATCCAGATGACTTACAGACACATGAAAAGATAGCACTCATCATCAGGGAAATGCAAATCAAAACTACCATGAGCTATCACCTCACACCTGTCAGAATGGCCAAAATTAACATCACAGGAAACACCAGATGTTGGCAAGGATGTGGAGAAAGGGGAACCCTCTTACTCTGTTGGTGGGAATGCAAACTAGTGCAGCCACTCTGGAAAACAGTAAGGAGGTTCTTCAAAAAGTTAAAAATAGTATTACCCTGTGACTCAGCAGTTGCACTACTAGGTATTTACCCAAAGGATACAAAAATACTGATTCGAAGAGACACATGCATCCCAATGTTTATAGCAGCATTATTAACAATAGCCAAATTATAGAAAGAGGCCAAATGCCCATCAATTGATGAAGGGATAAAGAATATGTGGTATATGTATGCAACAGAATATTACTCAGCCATCAAAAAGAATGAACTCTTGCTATTTGCAATGATGTGGATGGAGCTAAAGAGTATTATGCTCAGGGGGCACCTGGATGGCTCAGATGGTTAAGCGTCTGCCTTCGGCTCAGGTCATGATCCCAGGGTCCTGGGATCGAGTCCCACATCGGGCTCCCTGCTCTTTGGGTGCCTGCTTCTCCCTCTGCCTCTCTCTCTCCCTGTCTCTCATGAATAAATAAATAAAATCTTTATAAAAAAAGAGTATTATGCTCAGCAAAATAAGTCAATCAGAGAAAGATAAATACCATGTGATTTTACTTGTATGTGGAATTTAAGAAATGTAACAGATGAACATGGGGGGGAAGAAAGAGAGAGGCAAACCATAAAGCAGACTCTTAACTGTAGAGAACTGAGGGTTGCTGGAGGGGAGGTGGGCAGGGGGGATGGGTTAAGTGGGTGATGGGTATTAAGGAGGACACTTGTGATGAATACTGGGTGTTGTATGTGAGTGATGAATTGATAAATTCTACACTTGAAACTAATACTACACTATATGTTAACTAACTGGAATATAAATAAAAACTTGGGGGGGAAAAGCAGAAGGACAAATTAAATATCTATTTAGAGTCCCAAATCCCCTCCTTGCCTCAGGTTGGTGGATGACTGCTATGTCTATTCTCACCCCAGTAGAAGTCTGGGGATTTATTCTCAGGAGATGTCTCCGAACTGAATGATAACAGGCCTATACCCTCACCCTAACACTAACCCTAACACTAACACAAACTTATGGAGATGTCTTCTAACTGCAGGATACCAGACACATACCTTCATCCTAACCATCAACCTAACCGAAACACTTACCCTAACCTAGATCTGAGAAAGTGGGTTCCTGCACACATGACAAGAAAAGCTCAAGCAGCCTAGTTATTATGGAGAAAACTCCAAACATTAAAAATTGGTAATATTTATGAAAACAGGTATGGAGGTAGACATAAAAAGAGAAGAAACAACTGAATATCTATTTAAAGAGTCTTCAGAGCCCCAAATCCCCTCCCTTGCCTCAGCTGTATCGATGGCTGCCATGTCTGTTCTCACCCTAACAGAATAAAACACCCCAGAATAAAACTCTGGAGAGGTCTCTAAACTGCAGCTAACTAGGCATATACCCTCATGTTGGCCCTAACCCTAACCCTAGATATAAGGGAAAAAAAGACAAGAAAATTTAGTATATATGTGCAATGGAATATTACTCAGAAATTAAAAAAAAAAGAATGAAATCTTGCCATGCCATTTGCAATAAAAATGGAGCTAGAGAGTCTTATGCTAAGTGAAATAAGTCAGTCACAGAAAGACAAATACTGTATGATTTCACTCATATGTGGAATTTAAGAAACAAATGAGCAAAGGTTAAAAGACAGAGAGAGAGAAACCAAGAAACAGACTCTTAACTATAGAGAACAAACTGATGGCTACCAGAGGGGAGGTGGGTGAGGGGATGGGTTAAATAGGAGTGCATTTGTCATGAAGAGCACATGGTGTTGTATGGAAGAGTTGAATCACTATACTGTACACCTGAAACTAATTTTATACTGTATGTTAACTAATTAGAATTTCAATTAAAATGTACAAAAAATTTAAAAAAATGTTTGCATGGAAATCCAACTATGTGTGCATATGTATGTGTGCATTTAACTCTAAACTCTTAAAATGCCCAAAACAAAATTTTTGGTTTTCCATCTTATAATATTTGAGTAAGCAGTAAAACTTTTGAACTTGATTTTTTAATCACATTTTTTTTCTGATACAACTCTCACCCGATAGGTTTCTTGTTTGAATTCTTAGTTTAGCTAGCCACACCAAATTTCTTTTGATTAGATACACAGTGCTACATATCACCACTGAGAGTTGATTTCCATTTAGTGGATAGACCAGTTCAAAAGCCATGTGAAGTTCACCAAGAGACAGCTTTACTTCATTATAAAGAGGTAAATTGCAAGTACCTGATTAAGAGTATAAAACAAATAATTTTTCCTTCTTTTTCTGTGTAATGAATATTTTGCAATGCAAAAGTCTCAAGTTCTGAGACTGTACCATTTTAAACCAGAACAAAAAGCATGAGTTATATAGTAATTGCATTAGGATTTTACACAAAGCATCCTTATACACTTAGAAACACAAGTTTTTTTTTTCTATTATCCCTGTAACATAAGTAAAGAAATATATAGATCAATATGAGAGGTATTAGTGATGTCAGATGCTCAATAATATTCTTTCCAAATTTTTTTTCTGAAAAGCCATGCAAGACATATATTAATCTGGTTAGGAGAGAAAAGTTTGGGAAGCACAAATGAGATATTGTGGGTATAAATGAGTTGTTTGGTTTTGGTTTGATGCCCAGACTTAGGCTGAATTTGCTTTGGTCTTGTCAGATCAAGAGCTCTTCAAGAGATTTACCGGTGGTAAACTATAATCATAAGGCAGCCATCAATCAGGTATCATTCAGAACCATCCTTTTAATATTTACAGAGTAGAGTTTAGGTGTAAAAGAGGAAAATGCAAGTTACCTTCAGAAACCCAGTATTTTTAAAGGAGAAGACACCTGAATACAAATACAGTAATGAGAAATCTAATAATGCAGCCTCCCGTCACCAACAATCTAAATTATATTCAGGTTAAAGTTGAAAAACATAGTAAAATATGACGATTTTGTCTGCAATATGTTCACTGAAAAATTCAAGAGCATTGCTCCAATAGTCATGAAGCATTCTGACATGTATTTCTACATAGGGATGTGTGATAGTCGCTGATAGACATGCATACGTGCGCATATGCATTTCCTGATAGAAAATGTCATTGGTTCCAACCATTTTCTCCTAAGTAAAAACTCCTCTATGTGACTGATGTGATCCACTTGCCTTAATATAAAAATCCATTGTTTTTATTAGTGGAAAATTAAAAAGTCAACTTGTAAACTCAGCATTAGGGATTCATAATTAAATTCTTCAGATAAACGAGGACTTAGTACTTTAATTTTTTTATACATAAAGATTATTGATGCAACTAGGAATGGATAGTAGCTGTACAGCAAGCTCTCTTTTGTGGTTTTGTGACTACATGAGTGAGTACAACATAATGACCTTCAGGAAGAACATGCAGGCCAATTTTTCAAAAAACAAAGAAAAGTTTCTCTTCTTCTTCTTGATAAGTATGAAATAAAATACTATTCTCCTGCTAGAGTTCACCAGGTGGAGATCTACATCACACTGATGGTAGGAATAGAATGTAAATTGTTTTTTGAGAGGGAGAGAGAGGGGATGGGAAAAGGGAGAGGGAGAGAGAGAATCTTAAGCAGCCTCCATGCCCAGCACGGAGCTAGATCCCATGACCCATGAGATCATGATGTGAGCCAAAATCAGGAGTCACATGCTTAAGCAACTTAGCCACCCAGGCGCCCCAAGAACAAAATGTATTATTGGAGATATGGGCTTCTTCAGTCTGAGACCAGGCAATGCCCAAACTCCAGACTTCTCCAAGTAATAACATATTTCCATGATTAGTTCGTTTATCTATCTATCTATATCTATCTATCTATTTATCTACCTACCTACACTATCTATCTATCTATAAGTATCCAACCACTCATCCACCTATGTATCCATTCTACCATATTTGTATTTACCTTCCCATATGTACTAATGATTTCTCTTTTTTTTAAGATTTTATTTATTTATTTGACAGAGAGAGAGAGGGAACACAAGCAGGGGGAGTGGAAGAGGGAGAAGCAGGCTTCCCGCCAAGCAGGGAGCCCATGCAGGGCTCGATCCCAGGACCCTGGGATCATGACCTGAGCCGAAAGCAGACGCTTAATGACTGAGCCACCCAGGCGCCCCTGTACTAATGATTTCTATAAGAAAAAAATGAGGTATGGATGGAAATAAAAATCTCTATGAATAGCTTTTTGTTTTTCTTATTAAGTAAGCAGTGCTTCCTTTTGTAAGAAAATGGAATCATTGCTTGAGGAGTCTATGGAGATAATCACTGATATAAAATGACTTAGGACTTCCATATACTAAGGCCACAAACTAAGTTTTTTCTTGGCTGGTTAATAAACAGAGTTAATTGCATTGCAAAAAAAAATAGTCTGCAAAACTGAAAAAGAACCTATGTTTATCATTTAAAAAAGGCCAAATAACAGTGCTATAAGAGATTTTCTTTAATTGATTTATAAATCAGACAAGTATTGGCTGTACCACTTTCTAAACTCCTGAAGTTTCAATTTTTAACCTTCATTTTGAAAATATTATACTGTCATATCTAACTTGACACACATAAATATAGTCATGTGCTCATAACTGATACTGTTTCTGCAAATTGATGATAAGCCCCTTGAGGACTTGATAAACCGCTTCATTCTTTTACTTCAAAACAAACCTATAGACATGGTAACCTTCCAAGGAGCTTATTGAACAAATATTGAGGAATAATTAAATAAGGTTGTTTACTGGCCCTTATAACATTCCTAAAGGGGGGGGGGGGGGGGGAAGCAAGTCCTGGATATTTGATCTGTATGGTAAAACCCTAATTAGCTTTCCTGGTCTTCATGATGATTTTTATTTCTGTGACTTCAAGAAATCTTCAGAATATTAAGCATTTTTTTAAGATTTATTTATTTGAGAGAGCAAGAATGAGAGAGAGAGAGACAGAGACAGAGAGAGAGAGTACATGACAGGGGGAGGGTTAGAGGGAGAAGCAGGCTCCTTGCTGAGCAGGGAGCCCGATGCCGGACTCGATCCAGGGACTCCAGGATCATGACCTGAGCTGAAGGCAGTCACTTAACCAACTGAGCCACCCAGGCGCCCCCAGAATATTAAGCATTTTAATAAGCATATTAACATGCAAAGATAAACAGAAAATAATATCCCTATGAAAAGAATGTATGGTGATTGACATAACATAATAAAATTAAATTTAAAAAAAGAAAGGAATGGCTTTTATTAATCAACAAAAACTATAATCCCCTACAAAAATACCCCAGAAGTATAATTTTTGCCTTAGATCACGAACATAAACCCTGCTTTGAATTGATTTAAAAATGCATTATGACAAAAAGGATATTTACAAATTTCAAGTCATTGCTGCCTAACCTCTAGCAGCTTAGGGGGAGGGTATCAGGATGGTAAGTTCAGTATCCAGGCTACTGATGAGCTGATTTTGCCAGACTATGATTTCAAACACAAGGTATCCTAACAGCTCACAGAGGCAGAAAAGGCTAACAACTTCCACATTCTGTTTTCTGGGACGGAATCTCCTCTGAATATCCCCCAGCCACTGTTCTTACTTATTTCTACAAAACAAGATTATTTTAGGTTGTGAGAGGAGAAAAGCTTCACTTAATGAACATCATTTGGAGAATACTGTTGTGAGGTGTTGGATTGCGATGGATTGCAAATATTTCAGTTAGTCACCAGAGGCTACAGACTCACACACAGCCCCACACATGCACATCTGAACTCCCTGACGAGAACAAATAAAAGAAGCCTATTGTGTTAACCACTCTTTGTGAAGAAAGCCAATTACATCTAATTCTGAGTTGCTCATTGTACAGTTTGTGGAATATTCAGGCAATTGTTTAAACCTTCATAAACGTGAGGAGCAAACACCCTGGGTTTTAATCCGGGCTCTGTCACTTACTGAGAGACGTCACGGAAAGTTAATTAATGAAAAAAGAAGATAAAGCATGGATATCCTCGGGTTTGTGTGCAGATTAAATAAGGTGTTAAGAGACACAACTATTTAAATCTTCAAGTTGAATTATTGTTACTACAAGTCTTAAGGCAGCTTTGTTGCAAAACATGCAGACATATCAACAATAAGAACCTACAGAGGGAGGGAGAATGTATTATTGACCAGAACTGCCATCACAAAGTACCACAGATTAGTTAACTTAAACCACAAAAATGTATTTCCTCACAGTTTTGATGTCTAGAAGTGCAAGATCAAGGTATGGACAGTGTTGGTTTCTTCACAGGCCTTTGGTTTGTCTGTGTGCATCTTCTCCCTGTGTATTCACATGGTCTTTCCTGTTCGTGTATCTCTCTTGTGTCCTAATCTCTTCAAGTAAGGACACCAGTCATATTGGATTAGGGTCTACCCTCATGACCTCATTTCAACCTAATTATCCCTTTAAATGCTTTAGCTCCAAATACACTCACATTCTAAGATACAGGGAATAGGACTTCAACTTATTAATTTGGGGTGGGGGGAACATTCAGACCATAACCAAGAATGTCAAGATTATCAGCAATAAAGGAACGTGGCAAGTGAACTGGCTGCAGAGTCCCTGCAAGGTCAGTCAGATAACCCATAGCACATACAACTTAGGGTCTTGAGGGCAGAAACTTCTCGTGGACAGTTTGATATCTCAAGTATCTTAGCACCTTACACAGAGTAGGCCCTCATTCACTGTTGGATATACAGAATTCAAGTGAACTCAGGATTGATTTGGATAGGCATCTATATATTAATATACTTATGATTAATAATTGGTCTTTCCAATTATGCATATTAATAAACACATTGATTTATCAATATAATACATAATTAACAAAATATATACATTTAAATATAGTATATTTATACATTATATAGTCATATATAACATTATAATAGATTATACATAATATTGATATACATATAACATGTATTAATATATTTGCATGTACTAATAGATAGAAGTGGAAAGACTAGGAGGAACTTGTCCTTTGAACAAGGAATGAGAGGTGAAATAATATAGTAGCATTTCAGAAAAAGTAAAAGCTGCATTCAATTAATATTTAGGAGATAAACTCTACAAGACTGGAGGATATTTGACACATTATAGTTCATCAATGTAGGAAAACTCTTTTTGTGAAGAGAATATTCTAAAGGAACTCAAAGTTTGGAATGTGTCTCTTCACATAATGTTCTTTAATGCTCAAAAGGCCACTTTACTTTTCAACATGAGTTTCACAAATAAATGTAAAAACAGTTCTTCAACTTGAAAATAAGATAAAAGTTAGGAACATAACCACTTACTATTTATTTTAAAGACACTAAAGTTTAGAGATGAAGATTTAATATCTGTTTGTTTGTTTTTCTCAAAGTGGTACCGTACAGGACCTGAATTTAAAAATAACATTTTGGTTTCCAGAACAATTACACCAAGAAATCCACTTGAGCTATCTATGGGACTACATCAAATAACATACCAAAGTGTGATCACTCTTCTTCATACTTCTCTACACACACTAGCATATAATAGAGATCATATACTGACAATTTAGGGACATCACCCCTATAAACATGTAGATTATAAAGTGTTCTGGATAAATTAATTTTCTGGATAACTAAAATTGTCCTTTTTCAGTTCTAAAAGTGTTTTAAATTAAATTTGGGGGGCGACTAGGTGGCACAGTCACTTAAGCATCTGACTTTGGCTCAGGTCCTGATATGGTCCTGGGATTGAGCCCTGCATCAGGATCCTCACTCAGCAGGGAGTCTATTTCTCCCTCTGCTCACTCTCTCTCTCTCTCTCTCTCTCTCTCTAATAAATAAATAAAATCTTTAAAAAATAATTTAAAAAAAATTTGATATATATCTTTTAATTATACATGGGATATTTTCCCACCTCATCATTTTTAAGATAATGAAAATTAGTTATTCTTAAAAACTGAAGGTTATTTTTATGAAAATCTATTATTTTGTGGCAAGAGGTGGTAATAAAGTCTCTATTTTCAATTTCTGCTTTTTCCTTCATCATTTCTGGAAACTATTTGACAGTTTGTTTGCTTCGGGCCAATCATCAGATAGATTTGACTTTTCTTGCATTGTACCTATTGCAAAGTAGGAGAACAGGAACTAAGTTATAAATTATAAGTAATATTCACCTAGTCTCTGAAAACCTAAGTAGCAAGAAGCTATGCTCTAGGTCAGGATTCTAAATTGGCTTTATATACTGAAGATTTAAATGCTAAAAAACTGACTTTACTAGAAGCTGGATATCTTCTGGGGTAAAAATAAGCAATCCTAAATGTAACAGTCAAACCATACACAATTGTTCTTAAGGAGTCAGGACTAAATGGTCACAGTTCAATAAAAATTCTTCTCAAAGAGTTCTTTCTTTTTTTCTGGGACATTTTTACTACTTGAAGCAAATTTGAGGCAAATTTCTGCTTTTGTTTTCAGAAATACTAACATGCATTATATTAGAATTATTCCGCTATATCCTTTCTCTCACACTCGACATCATTAGTACCTTAAAGACAAAGGCTTATTTCTTCATCTTTATATCTCCCATGGACCTTCCCTGATACTTCACCAAAAGTTCATATGAATGTGTGTTGAATTACAAAGGCTTAATCCTAACTTTAAAATGGTGTTAGGAAAGGGAGGGAGGGAGCAATCCCACAGAGACACAGTCTTGTTCTCTCCTAGAGCATCTGTTCTGACCTACAGCCAGGTGAGATTTACATTAGCCCTCCAGTGGCTCACAGGGGTTCTGTTTTCCCAAATGTCTACTTAACCAAAGTACTGCAAAATGAAGTTTTTGTCTTATATATAGAAAGCTTACATTTTCTAGAATTCATCTTCCTTTGTTGTCCCACAGGACAGGGAAGATTCAATTTACGTTTCCTTCTAACAACACAGGCAACAACAGATGTTGGTGAGGATGTGGAGAAAGGGGAACCCTCTTACACTGTTGATGGGAATGCAAGATGGTGCAGCCACTCTGCAAAACAGTATGGAGGTTTCTCAAAAAGCTAAAAATAGAGCTACCCTATGATCCAGCAATTGCACGACTAGTTATTTACCAAAGGATACAAAAATATTGATTCGAAGTGATACATGCACCCCAATGTTTATAGCAACATCATCAACAATAGCCAAATTATGGGAAGAGCCCAAATGTCCATCAACTGATAAATGGATAAAGAAGATGTGGTATATAGATAGATATAGATATAATAGTGTATTGCTCAGCCATAAAAAAGAATGAAATCTTATCATTTGCAACAAATATGGGTGAAGCTACAGTGTATTATGCTCAGTGAAATAAGTCAGTCAGAGAAAGACAAATACCATAAGATTTCACTCATATGTGGAATTTAAAAAGTGAAACAGATGAACAGAGGGGAAAGAAAAAAAAGAGAGAGAGGGAGGCAAACCATAAAAGAGACTCTTAACTCTAGAGAACAAATTGAGAGTTACTGTAGGGAGGAGCTGGATGGGAGGATACACGAAATGGGTGATGGGTATTAAGGAAGGCACTTGATGTAATGAGCACTGGATGTTATATGTAAGTGATGAATCACTAAATTCTACTCCCGAAATTATTATTACACTGTATGTTAACTAGAATTTAAATAAAAACTCGAAACATTAAAAAAGTTTTCTTTTGGAACATACCTCTAGAATTCCCATCGTTCCCTCAAGTAGATGTTAAACTAATTGTAATATTGGAAAACATACATTTATGTGCCAGGGAGAGCATAGACACACATAGATATGTTCCCGTGGTTCAATATATGTGTATGTATGAGATTTCAAGCATTTATTCTAGCTATTTTGCCTTTTTCTACTTTCATTTTTATAGGAATTTTTAAATGGTATTCTTATCCTACAGCATACAGATGGCAGATAAAACAAAAGTATCTCTGACTATGAAAAACTGAAAATAAGTCTCTTAATAAGAGAAAGATTGAATAGATATGATGTCATCCCTTTATAGTATACATGCCAACAAACAGAACAGAAATACAATAAAATGCAGGCAGTGCTGGAAAGCCATTTGCCAGCTATTTTCAGCCTCAGAGAATGGATTCAAACCTATGAGGTTGGAGTGCATTAAGTAAAATCCTGAAAGCTTTATCAAGAGTTTTATTTTGACATGAATATTTTGCTTCCACAATATTCAAATGAAAGATGAGGGATGACAATCCAATTAGAGAATCATAATATAGCTTCCTATATACCCCATATTTATAATTTACTTTTTAAAATATCTTGCCATTGAAAGGAAGAAAAGCAACTAACATGAACTTTAGACTCAGTAATGTCTATCAACCAATTTCTTATTGAGGCCAGCTCACTTCCTCTAAAAGGAAAATAGACAAATAATGCAAATAGACAAATTCTGTCTCTATGAATTTTGCATTCGTTATCTCTCTTGATAAGCAACTGAATTTTTGGCAACAGAAACAGTTCAAATTCTAATTCATGGTCTTTGAATTTTTACATAGTTCATAGATAAGAAGCAGAGAAGCTAGATTCTGATGGCAAATCTACGAAAATTTCAGTGTGTTTGCATACATGCATTTATCTGAAGAGAAATTTCAGGTTTTCAAAAATATCCAAGATGGAGAAAAGTTGAGAACCACAGCTTCAGAGCACATTTATTAACTCCTTATCATTTTAATAAGATGACTTGCAAGACTTTCAAAATAAGGTAAGGTGAACTAAAAAAACTATAAACTGAAAGATAAAATTGTCTCTAGTAGTCATCATGCCCAACTCAATAAAGGGTTGCTGAATTTAAATTCTCAATCACATATAAACTAATCATGGAATACCTGAAGAAAGTGTCACAAACTTTTCCTTAAAGGACCACAGAGCTAATATTTTCGGCTTTGAGAGACAAGGGACAACATCAGGACATTTTATAGATAAGTATATAATTGTTTTAAAAGCAACCATTTTTAAAAATGTACAAATTAAAGTAGGCAGTGTGTTCAATTTGGCCTGCATCTCTGCCTAGAATATGTAGAATCCTGTTCTCTAAGAACAATTATACCTTCATAATTAGATGGGTTTTAGCTTCATGATAGGAATTGTTGGAATTATTTCAATTTTAAAGGAAGCAAGAAAGGAAATTGTTATATATCTTCTAGTTAGATGAAGCACTACATTAAATACTTTATGAATACTGTCTTTTTGAAAGCACAAAATGACCTTGCTAGTAATACATTGTTCCATTAATGTTGTACATAAAGAAACTCTGGAATGTTTAGTAATTTTTTCAAGGTTATTCAGAGTTTTTGAGTCCTAGAACTGTGCTGAGTTCTGGGGATGCAGCCATAGAAAAGAAACGAGGCCTGACCTTAATATTTAGGAAGGGAAGGTAGGCTGGTAATTAAGCAATAGAGGAATGCTTAAGACTTAGAGGGCCAGAGAGGTTTCTGGGGGGAAGTGATGTCAAACAGTGACAAAGAGGAAGTTTAGAAGCTTGAGGGAATAAGAAAGATTGCTTCTGACAAATATAAATGTGTTTGGAAGTGTCTGCATATAACAGACATGTTTGCAGAATAGCATATAGCTCATTATGAATGGAACAGGAGAGAAATGAAGATGAATGAAAGACATGGGCTGGACAAGTAAGCACTCTCAGTATCATGAAGAATTCTGTGGGTCTTTGTAGTGGATATCTGGCAATTTTGACTATTTGCACCCATGCATTAGAAACAGTGTCTTTACTTTTAATGGATAATCTTTTCCTAATCTCAGCCCATGGGTTTTAAGTGAGTTCATTCTCATTCCCAAATCTTTGGTGTCCATGAATTAAGCTAGACTTTTATTGGAGCCATTTGGAAAGAGAGTGACGATTTATGCTATGCATTTTAAACTGGTTGACTAAAAGCTTGCAGCTTTTCAAGTTCATCTTTAACCTCTTTGGGGGAAGGACCTACTTGAGAATAAAACCACTACAGAGTAAAGAGTTATTAGCAAAACCCAAATTAATTAATTCATTACTTGATTCATTAATTGATTTTCTAAATTTAGGGATGGCTGAAAATCATCCTGGAACTTTTCAGTTGTGATACCAACAAATCCCCCTTCCTGCTGAAACTAGTTTGATTTGGTTTCTGTAACTTATAACTGAAATGTTTCTACAATATAGCTACGATAGTTTTTAAAGTGTCTTACTCCATGAAAAGCATCTGAGGGGTTATGGGCAAAGTGCAATAATAAAAGATTTGTGTTTTTAAGAGAATGCTCTGGATTCTTTGAAAACTAATGACTGGGTGATAAAAGACTCAAATCCACAGAGGACAGCTTGATGCTGGGTGGTAGTCTGGACAAGAGATGATAGGTCATAGAAGGTGAGAATAAGAGGAGTAATATTTATTATAAATATAAAGTGCTAATATTTAAGACTTGGTGACTGATTGGGGATGGGTGAGGGGGAGAGAGAAGCCAAAGTCAAAGGTGATGCTTAGATATCTAGTTCAAGCCACTGAGTAACGACATGCCTTAGGAAAGGGAACTTAAACCGGATATGGGTATCACCGATAGGTCGTCACTGGTAACTGGAACCACAGGAATGGATGAACTTTGCCCAGGGAAAACAGAATGAGAGGGGAAAAGGGCCTAAGTGTTAATTATGAGGAATAGCAATATTTAGTGTGTGGTTGTAGGGAAAACTACACAGGAGAGTGGGAAGGAGCCCCCAGAGTAGATGATGAGGGTATGGTCAAGCATGATCAACACTGAAGAAGTCTGAGAAACTGAGGGATGAAGTGTCCATTGAATTAAGCAGCTGGGAGATTTCTGGTGATTCCTGCTCCTTTCGTGTAACTTACCAAAATCCCTGGCTAACTCATCCTACCTTTTGAACCTGAGTTGAAATGTAACCTCCCCCTGGAGAGGCCTCTTCTGCAGAACCCCTCATTTAAATAGGCTCAAGTGTTACACCCTCTCAAAGGCCTTGTCCTGTGAAACACCTAGGTCAACCTCTGCTTGCCCTGCCTTCCCCAGGAGAGCCTCTGAAGGGTGGGCAGTGTTCCTTTCATAGTGTTTCTCCAGCACCTGTTACATTGCCTTCCACTCAGTAAATTTTTTTTAAGTTACTGAATGATATAAAAAAAGAATAATACTGACTTTTTAAATCATAGCTGCTCATTACCACAAATTTAGCATAGGGACTTTCTTTCAAAGAAAGGGAAGAGACCACATATGCATACTTGAGAGGTTTTATAGTTAATTCTTGGGTCTCCACATGAATAGAAGAATAGAATGATCAGGGCGCCTGGGTGGCTCAGTTGGTTGACCGACTGCCTTCGGCTCAGGTCATGATCCTGGAGTCCTGGGATCGAGTCCCACATCGGGCTCCCAGCTCAGCGGCGAGCCTGCTGCTCCCTCTGACCTTCTCCCCTCTCATGCTGTTTCTCTCTCTCTCGCTCTCTAATACATAAATAAATAAAATCTTAAAAAAAAAAGAATAGAATGATCTCCCCAATTAGTAACAAAATACTATCTATATTTTGAGGATGCAGCACAGCTTCTGGACCTCTGTGGCCTGGATTCAAATCCCATCTTTACCTAGTTAGCGATATAACCTGGGCAAATGACTCACATCCTCTGAACTTCAGTTTGCATATCTGTAAAATATGGGGACAAAATAGTACCTGTTTCGTAAGGTGCAGAGAGAATTAATAATGTAAAATATAATGGCACCCATTATACAGACAGGTACAGAGTAATAGGTATTCAAGTGTTTTATATTATTAATATTACATATATGATCATAATAAATTATATATTTTCAAGATTTGTCACTTGAGGATTTTTTCTACTTAGGTTTACACTTTGGATTACACCTAAACAAGGTGCAAGAGAGATATGCAAGAAAGAAATGTAGAACTGATTAGATAAAACAAATACAGAATTCAGATTTTACCTTAAGTGATTCAACAAATATTTTATACACGCATGTGAGAAAAAGCCTTTGTACAAACATTGTTTCTTTTTCTATCTTTATAAAATAAACACAACTATATGTTTTATAGAATTTCAAATTCCTTTCCTATTGCTACTACTAGTGTTAACCTTAAATCCTCCATTCTTCCTTCCCCCAATCTTAAATGGGACAATTGAGGCATTCTGGCTTTCAGAGAGGTGTATGAATATTAAAGTGTAGCTTGAAGCTTAGATAGCACAGACAGATATTTCCAAAGACTTCTTTTGCTCCTTTGCACTAGGGCAGGAAGCTTTTTGGTGTGATACTTATTTTAAATATCTACAGGCTTTTTCCCATAAGAGTGTGACATTATTTTGACACCCCTACAGCCATTTGTTTACTCGTTTTTTCGTTCTTCTATGAAGAGATTTGCCGGGTGTTCCTCTCACTTTATAAGTCCCCCATACCCTGTGGTCCAGAGGTAAATCCTTGCTCAATCACTGTAATCCAGCAGATACCCAACTGACAGTATACCAGGCTGAGGATGTTGCCATATGATCTATGCATGTTGAAAGGTACACCAGTTTAAATCTTGATAGATTATTACCAACTCCCTCAGGGAGTACCAAGTTTTCAGTGCACACCTGACAGCCATTAAGCAAGTCTGGCTGCCTAGAAATACTCATTCAGTTCCTAAGGTTGATGGAATGTCTGTACTTAGTAGAGTTGATGACATTTTGTGTCTAGCCCATTTTTCATCACCACTAGAGTGACACATGATTTCATAATTGGTTCAGTATCATTCACTTTCCCTTACAATAGAACAGCTGGAAACTGATGTGAAATATAAATTTTGTGTTCTAAGAAACACTTTAGCTTAGTGTACATGTCGCCCCAAGCATCTCTAAAGTAGTTAACTAGGAAAAGCATCCTAGTGGTGATTGCTTTGTAAACACACATATAGAATAAAGTAGATCTTAATAAAGCAAATTAAAGAATTGTCAACTATTAAGGGCTGATATCCTAAGAAGAGTAAATATACAATTCAGCACCAAAGGAAAACATTCATGCAGGCAAAGCTTTAATTACAAAATTCAGATGGAAACTGAAATAAATTCTGCCATCTATATAGTACTATGCTACCTAAGGATGCACTAAGAAATGTGGAGAATTGACCTAAAGTGTTGGACACATATTTCAGTGGATACCAGTGCAATCCTTTACTGTAAAGATTTTAAGCCCCTTTTTAACTGACATTGAATCCGGTCAATTCAATTCAATTCAATTCAATTTAATTCAACAAACATACAACAAAAATTTCTATGTACCAAGTACTATAAAAGATGTTGAGTGTCAAAAAAATATGACTAGGGTAAAATTCCTGTCCCCAGATATCTCATAACTTAGCACTAGGCAGAAACTATATACATGCACACACATAACTGAAATGAAGTGGCTGAAAATCAAGGACTATGCAAAAAAAATATTTTATGTTTTTAATATCTCTAGTGCCAAACACCGTGATGAGTTCAAAGTAGCTACTCAATTAATATTTATATGATGAAAGAAGGAGAATTATAACTCTTGTTGGAAAAGAGAATGTTGAGGAGGAATTAAAATCTCTATAATTATGAGAGCCTTCTGATTCATGAAAAAAAATAAGAATGCCACTGATTCAATGGAAAACTATATTTTCAGTGACTGTGCATAGATCCATTCCTCTTGTCTATTATCAAAGCCAGACTAATTAAATTCCACTACTTGTTATTTACCCAAAGAAATCAAAAACACTAATTTGAAAAGATATAAGCACCCTTACATTTATTACAGTATTATTTATAATAGCCAAGAAATGGAAACCACCCAAGGGTCCATCAATAGATGAATGGAAAAAGATTACATAGATATACATATATATATATATATATATATATATATATATATATTACACACACACACAATGGAATAGTTTTATTATATATATTATATATATTTATATATATTATTTATAATAGCCAAGAAATGGAAACCACCCAAGGGTCCATCAATAGATGAATGGAAAAAGATTACATATATATATATATGTATCTATGTAATCTTTTATATATATATATATAACATACATATAATACATATATATTATACACACACACAATGGAATAGTATTCAGCCATAAAAAATGAGATCTTTTCATTTACAATATGGATAGACTGAGATCACTTTATGCTAAGTGAAATAAGTCAGACAAAGAAAAACAAATACTATATGATTTCACTTATAGTGGAATCTAAAAGATAAGTGAACAAACAAACCAAAACAAATGTATAAACAAACAAAAAGCAGAAACCCATTAATACAGAGAACAAACTACTGGCTGCCAGAAGGAAGGTGGAGGGAGATGGGCAAAATGGGTGAAGGCAAATGGGAAATACAGGCTTCCAGTTATGGGATGAATAAGTCATGGGCATAAAAGGCACAGAATCAGGAATATAGTCAATGATATTGAAATATCATGTATGGGGACAGATGGTAGCTACACTTGTGGTGAGCACAGCATGACATATAGAGAGGTTGAACAGTTATGTTGTACACCTGAAACTAATGTAACATTGTGTGTCAACTATACCTAAATAAAAGGAGGAGGAGGAGGGGAGGGAGGAGGAGGAGGAGGAATAAGAAGAAATAAGAGCCACTTTATTTGTAGGTGAGCAAATGGATAAAATTCCAAAAGACAAAAATGGGTATGGGGAAAGAGCTTCTGACACAGAGAACCGTATGAACATGGGTACAGTGTAATCAAGAAAGCAAAAGTTATGTTCTCTGAATACCGAATTTTCTACCCGGTGCTTACAAGATGATTTGTATTAGAAAAATGGAGAAATAAGGCAGTCAAATAGGTGAATATAAAGTTAAGAAGAACCTAGAATTTTGAGTTGTGGAATATGGATATTTATTAAAAAATAAGTGAGTAGTCCTTGAAAACAGTTGAACAAAGTGATGACAGCATCATATGGGTAAATGAATCAGAGTGGCAATCAGAATATGTTGAAATATTTTCATTTATGGAGAGACAAACATTTAAATGTTAAAGCACTAGCAAGGGTGAGTTTGATTTTAAATTATCATTAAGTCTGCCTGCATGATATTTTTCACATCTAGCCCTTAAAATATATTAAATATTCATAAATCGTATACACACACATCATTCCAATTGAGTATCATTCAGTATGTTACAACATATTAAACATATTTAAATATACTCAGTTTAGTATCAAAGAAATCTACTTATGGAACTTAGTTATAATTACTTTATTTAGAACATTCCTCTTTGAGGAAGTATAAATGGCGGATAAAGAAAAAAAAAAGTATTCTGCTCTTGTTAACATTTTCCTGGTTTGTTATAGTGTTCTCCTGATATCCCTGTCTCTACCTCTCTAAGTCATTTAGAAACAGCTGTGAGAAGTATTTTCTTTATATAGAGTTTGAAAGCCTCTTACTACATAAGTAATAAAATTGAAAGGAGTGGCATCATCCAAGCCAAGGTATTTAGACACAACATGCCAGAAGAGTCCACTTCAGACTTGAATTTTTTAAAGCATATTCCTAGTCCCATGTGTCAAGCTTATCTCCAATGGCATCCCCTTTCCCATGAATCCCCAAAAGCGACAATGCTAGCTGATCTGGACCCTGATCAAACAGATGACAAAAATGCATGGCACACACTATCTACAACTAAAATTTTGATGTTTCTTGAATTTATCACTTTTGTGCCAATAATCGTTACTTTTATTCCCATCAAAATGCTGCCACCATCTTTGAAAGCTTCCTTTACATTTCATGTCCACCATTCCCCCTTTAATCGAATTGAGCTCTCCACACTGTAGCTTGCTACCTCTCTCCGCCATCTCCCCATCCCCCCTCTCTCTTTTTTCTGTTTTCCTGACTTGCTTTTTCAGTTTCAAGCTTTTGGACTTTCTTGCTTTCTTCCTTCTTCTTGTTGGACTCAATGACATTCGTAACTGTTATAAATGTGCCGCACTTTGAAGTACATTTTATATCCATCTATGGCAGTTAGTTGTGAGGTCCACGAAGGCACACTAACTACAGTGTCTTGAAGGTTATTCATGCTCATGAATAGCCTGTTCTATTGTACTGATGGTCAGCTCTGAAAAACACCAACAAAGATAACTAGGGCTTATAGGAAACCCCTTACAATAATAAAAGTGCGATTAAATATCAATGTTATACTATGCACAAATAGTCCTTACCCAGTATAACCAAATTGCATCCTCATCATTTGACATTACTCCTTCCAAGACATTCACATACCTACAAATAAGAGGATGATTATTTATCTGCTTGATTCATTGGTGCGAATGTTCCTTAGCCCACGCAGAGGCCAGACTCAGCTGTGTGGTTTCAGAGATTGGGTTGAAAATATAACACAGTACATGCATTAGAAAAAGGAAATCAGAACATTAAACTACTTGTTTTACCATCTCTGATCCCCCTGAGGCTCAGTGACATTTGGTGAATTTATCTTTCTTGTTAAAAGCAGATTCTCGAACTCCTTGTAGCAGGTGGAGGAAAGATGTAGCAGAATGTTTACAATAGGCATATAAATCTGTTACATGTGTGTATGTCTGAGGAAAGGGAAGGTCATTGCTTCAATTTCAGTTTACTTCCTCAATTTTCAGTTAAATGTTTTCTCCAGTGCTCTGCAAATTAAGTATCTCCGAGAACTCTGAAAGAAAAAGAAAGAAAGAAAGAACAAACTTTGAAAGAAAGAAGGAAGGAAGGAAGGAAGGAAGGAAGGAAGGAAGGAAGGAAGGAA
>NC_058414.1:45426623-45431629 GCF_002201575.2 Neomonachus schauinslandi | reverse complement strand
GAAGGAAGGAAGGAAGGAAGGAAGGAAGGAAGGAAGGAAGGAAGGAAGGAAGGAAGTGGGGAGCAGAAACAGAGTACAGGGGAAAGAAATTAAAAATAAAAATAAAAATAAAATGAGGTAATGGAGAATAAAGTCCTTTACCAAGAGGACATACCTGTACTGCTTTTTAGGCATTCCATTCCCCTAAGTTTTCAGTTCGCACTTGTTTGCATTTCAGCTTTATTAGTATCCTTAGAAATTCTTATCTTTTGCTGGATGTGCTTGTTCTGGATAAAGCCAATGGTCACAATGCTTCCAATCCTAAAAGATACTGCTCTGCACTGGGTCAGTGTGCTGACCGCTAACTTGGTCTTTGGAATTTATGGGTCATGTTCAGCTTTCTGTATGAGTTCAAATGCTTCTGAGTCCAGATCTCCCTCTGCCTCCTATTTGCTAAAATAACTATACTCTTCCAGGAGGCTTTCCATTTCCACTACTTTCTCACTTACATGCTTTCTCCTAAATACACAAATCATGTTATAATGCAAGGAACAATGTCTCCACCAAGTAGCCCTTACCTACTATTCTGCTCTTTCTATTCACATCCAACCTCTTAGAGAAATCCTCATGTCTTCCTCAAATCAGGTTCTTTCTAGGCTCTCCTCAATTAATTAGGCTTATGTAATCAAATGTTTTTGAGCATGTAAAAGCTATCTGGCAGTAATTCTGTGCTAGACTCTGAGAAAAAATAATTTTTTTAAGTGGCATAATTCTTGACTACAGGAAAATTCCAGACATACAAACAGAATGTTTCAATATAATAACATAAAATCATAGAATGGTGGTTTTCAACATTGGCTATACATTAGCATCACTTTAGAAGCTTTTAAATATCCCAGCGCCCAGGGAGCAACTCAGCCTAATTAATACAGAATCTTTGGGTTGGGGCTCCTTACACGATTTCAAATTTTGGTTAAGATTGAGAACGATTATTATTTAAGTATACTTAGGAATCTAATGAAACACAGGGGAGAATATTGTAACTCAACCAGGATTTTAGGGACCCCCCAGAAGAGGTGGCATTTCCACAAAGCTTTGAAAAATGAGTTGGTTATTAAAGATTTGGGCAAAGGACCTTTGGGATGAAAGGTATGGCTTGATGCGAGGAAGTGGGGTGGGTGGGCAAAATGGGAGGGGGAGGTCCAGGCTTGCAGTTGTAGGATGAATAAGTCACAGGAATAAAAGGTACAGCACAGGGAATCTGGTCAATGGTATTGTAATAGTGGATGGTGACAGACTGCAGCTACACTTGTGGTGAGCAGAGCATAACATATACATTTGTCCAATCACTATGTACACCTGAAACTAATGTAACATTGTGTGTCAACTACATGTCAATAAAATAAAGAAACAAATAAATAAAATGATGCCAAGGAAATGCAAAATAAGCCACAAAAGTTATGGCTTGAGCATCCGCACACTGGAATATAACATCTATGTGCTTTTAGGGTTTTTATAAGTCAGTCAGTCACACCGGACAATAATATATGAGGCAGAATACTGAGGAATGTAAGTCCTGAGAAAATAACAGACTTGTGTGGAAAGGACCAGAGGGACTGAGGACCTCTGAATTAGAATCCTATCCCCGTTGCACCTCTAGAGGGATGGTTCAACAGTTTCAATACAGTCACTAAAAAACAAGGAGGAGGTGTCTCAGTTCTCCCTGACATTTTCTTAATAGATTTTCAACATCATGCCTCATGATTTCTGGTCAGTTTCTTTGCCTTTGATATCTAGGCTTTAATATTCACTGGTCATGGGGCACCTGGGTGGTTCAGTGGGTTAAGCGTCTGCCTTCAGCTCAGGTCATGATCCCAGTGACCTGGGATAGAGCCCCCCACCCCACCCCACCCCGTGTCTGGCTCCCCACTGAGCAGGGATCTGTTTCTCCCTCTCCCTCTGCTCCTTCCCCTCCCCCTCCCGCTGCTCATGCTCTCTCTTTCTCTCTCAAATAAATAAAATCTTCAACAAAAAAAAATTTTCATAGGTCATCTCCAGCATCAGATTCTTTTCCAATATCATCCCTTCCTCAGTAAGCACCCCTTCCCTGAAAAGCCATATTACAGATACAAATGGAGTATCTCTTATTTTTAAGTTCCCTATATTTCAAAAACTTTCACATTCAGTCTTTAAGAACTTGGTATATATGTTTCCAAAGTGGGACTTTGGAACTTCTTAATTGCTTTCAAAGGAAACAAAACTACATCTAGAAAGCACTATATAGATAAACAAAGAAGCAAACATTCATGCGCATTGTCAGTTGATATCAATTCAAGTGGGACAAAGATTCGTTTATTGATTATGGAGGTAATCCTGAGTTTAATTTTGAATAACAAGGTATAAAATTACATAATGTGTCAAATAAAGACATTGGAATCATAAAGTGTTTGGCTCACACAGTCACAAAATGATCCATATTTGCATCCCAGCTTCTCTGTATCTGAGACATTAATCATCTGACCAAATTACAGATAACACTGTGTGGGTGAAAAAATTTAACATCTCATCCTTTTCTGCCACAACCTCAGGTGAGAAGGTACTGTATTGTTTTATTTTAGTACATCATAACTTGAAATACGAGTGTAGATAAATAAAAACTAAAAGACTCAAATCCAATTTTAAAACTGTGTTTCTCTAACTACTAACAGTATTTGGGTGTGGGTTACTAGATTCCAAAGTCTGTCCAGTTCCTACATTAAGAAACATTCCATTAATATGGAAAATGTGGCAGAGAGGGACACCTGGGTGGCTCAGTCAGTTGGGCATTGGAGTCTTGATTTTAGCTCAGGTTGTGATCTTGTGGTCATGAAATCGAACCCTGAGTCTGGTTCCATGCTCGCCTGGAATCTGCTTGGGATTCTTTCCCTCGCCCTCTGCCCCTCCCCCCGTTCGCACTCATGCTCTCTCTCTCTCTCTCTCTCTCAAATAAGTAAAACTTAAAAAAAAAGAAAAGAAAAGAAAATCTGAGTGAGGATAAATCTGTTAGGAGAAAGGGCTCAGGATGCTGAAAACCATCCCTATGAATGGATAAACATGATACCTTAAATACATAAAGCTTGATTAGAGATTTTACAGGGTCTGTGTCTCTCTTCTCAGACAGAAGCATTAACATTTTAAGGCATTCTATTCCTTAAATGAATAATCATTAGTTTTTCTGTATTGTAGTTCATGTACACAACACTGGGGATATAGTTAGTAAGAAAGTGAAGAATAAGGACAGTACGGATTCACAATTAGTGCAATTCACTTGCTATTACAGTGGAAAATATCCCCATTCATTCAACTCTTAATAAGTTCTTCCCTTAACTCATGTCCCAAATTAGGCACAGGGCCTACTGTAGCAGACGAGTTCCAATTCCCTATCTGAAGATGTATGTGGTCTGACTAGGGTTTCCAATCTTGGACACCCTGAAAAACCTTGGATATAGTAAGTCACAATCTTTAGGCTCTATCCAAGGTATTAAAAGAAGAGAAAAGCAAGGAAAGGAAGAAAAAAAAATTGTTCACAAAACCTTTCTCCTCTCCAACAACAAAAGAAAATATTAAATGTTATCCTCCTATTAAACTTGTTGGCATTTTGGAAATATTTACCCTGATTCACTCAGGTTTTTGTCTCCTTTATTTCATCACATCTGGTAAATGCTGCAGAGTGGTCAATTTCCTGAGGGATAATATAAAATATATATATATATATATATATAATATATATATATATAATATATATATATGAAATAAAATCTCACTTTCAAGTAATTTAAAAATTTTAAGGCTTCTTTTTTTCAAGTATGCTTGACATTTCAGTTGCTTTTTGATGTAGTGGCTATTGATGCCATATATTAAATAGATAATCATAGCAACCAACACAAAACTATGTGATACATATGAGATGCTTAACCTGCTTCGACTCTGACATGTACATATGGTGTTATGCTTGTAGAGTACTGAATTATGTTGGCAAGAGTTGCTTGTCCATTCTTGGAAAATAATACTGGAAAAACTGCCCAAAACATGGAGCATCTCCTCTGGCATAAAAACTCAATCACTCTGCCCATCTATTCATAGAGAATTATTTTTTTCATTTTTAATTTTTTTCTGTGTGAACTGAATTGCCACTCGGGACTCTCAAGATAAACACTTGAATAAGAGGGCCAATATTAGACCTTGAAAGAGTTCTATTTTTATGTACCAAGTTATTGGCATTGGTTGACATTATTTCATGTAATTTCTACGGTGCTGCTTGATTTTGAGCCGCTGAAAGGTGAGTAAGCATATGTAAGAGAGGCATTCAACCATTCATATATATCATTCATTTGAAGGTTCAGATGAATTTGTGTGAGAGCTGGAAATTAAGAAATTTAATACCATTCTTTCAAGTTTGGTGGGCCAAAAAAAAAAAAAAATCCACAATAGCATTAACCCAGGTGCCATTTGAAGCAGGTTAAATTATGCTCTTCTTAAGAGTTAAAATTAAAACAAAGTCACCTCACTGAAGTTTAATCCTATCCTTCAATTGCTGCATGCTATAAGCATTTTTTTTTTCACCAGTTCAGCTATTCCAGTATAACAAATTGGCTTTATCTCTATTGGTCATCTTCTCCCTCTAATGCAGGTAACTTAAGGGATTTCAGTTCTAAATAGAGTATGGTTTGTTTCTGAATATTAATTTCAACTTTAGTTATTGTGCAAATTATGCCCTAGCTTGAAATTGAACCACGTTGACCACTAAAACAGGAAAGTCTAATATATGATCTAAATTAGCAGATTTTGCCCAGACAGCAAAGTTAAGTTGGCTTGATTTCCCCATCCTTATATACTATTTTACAAAGCAAGTTCTCCATCTAGTGGTTAGAAAGCTCACAGTACGATCCTATACTGATTCACTATACATTCATCCAAATAAATAAATAAATAAATCACGTGTGTGTGTGTGTGTGTGTGTGTGTGTGTGTGTGTGTGTGTGTGTGTGT
>NC_058414.1:45326348-45426613 GCF_002201575.2 Neomonachus schauinslandi | reverse complement strand
TGTGTGTGTGTGTGTGTGTGTGTGTGTGTGTGTGTGTGTGTGTGTGTTATAACAGTCATGTGTTTGTGGCTTTTTCACTAACTTCTACACTATTTTGGTGGAGGGGACCAAGTTTCTGTCCTATTAATTGTATCTAAAGTTGGGACCCTCAACTTGTCAATAAGAGAAGCTATTTTTAATTGCTTGGTAAAATAAGAATGAATGAGAATATTGTATATAAAGGGGTTTCTGCAGAGTATAAAGCAGCATACCACATAAAGGTAATATCTAACTGTTAGTAAATATTTCTTTTTATTGTGAAACTGGATAGGGTAGCAGGATTTTTCTCCTGAATGGTAATAGATATCTCTTGGAATCTAGGTTCTTGGCTATGGTTCTGTTCAATTTTTTATCTAATTACTGGGTATGACACTTTCTACCTGGATCTACATTATGACCAAGAGCACCTCATTTTTCTTTTCTCTGAATGATTACCAATAAAATGCTCCTTTTCCTTTCATTCTATAAGTTTAGCTCTGTTTCCACCCATTGACACATTCTTAAAGTAGTTCTCATCCCCAAAGAACTTTTTTTAGAAAAACTGTACCTTTATCCATAGGCATATTAAACACTACCACAGATCGTAAGAGAGTGTGGCTATTTTCACACAAATATGAATGCCTATTATTTTTATCTGGAAATTTCTGAAAGGTTTTCTTTGCTCATCTGGCAAGTTGCTTTGGTAAAGTATGAATGCCTCTGTGAACCGAAGCAAACCCTGCAAGAGCCAAAAATCTCCCCTCGTCAACACCAGTAGGGGAAGTTTTAGAACTGGAGGAATGTTAGAATTCATATTCTTTCCTTTTCTTTCAGTTTTAAAATGTTTTATTTCACAGTTTGTAAAAAAGAATTTATATGTACAAGACTCAAAGTAAATAGAAAGGCAGCTTTCAATCACAAATGGATGAGACAATAGTTATTCAAACTCTACTGTGGAAGCATATTTAAGGCACACACCTCAATGTTAGGCATAAATAATTTGAACCATGCAGTCCAAGTTCTGGGTTTTATATCAGATCTGCAAAGATAAGACCCTGTGGTCAAATTTTAAGATTGGTAAAGTCAATTTGAAGCTGCTTATATATTGAATACAGGTTTCCCTATTACAAATAGAAGATGTTAATTAACAAACTAGTAGTCCTCAAAGATCTCTTTGTCCCATGCTCATACACTTGTAATCTGCTAATTTCCCTTCTTGTAGTTATTCTTCAAATTATAGTCATATTCTTGAATCTGCCCATTTAACTGGAGAGAAATATGGAGCGAGCTCAAAGCAGTTAAAGAATAGATTTGAGGAAAAATAGGCTTCAGAATGACAATTAGATTCAAATACTCTCTTCCGCTACTTACAACCTTTGTTATCCCAGGCAGGTGGCTTAAATCTACTGAGCTGTAATTTCCTGTTCTACAAAATCTGAGTAATATTATCATAGAGTATACTTACGATGAAGATGAGACAAGATACGCATATAAAGTGCCTGAGACATACAAAAATGCCAAAACAAACAAACCAATTGGTCCATGACATAGTAAGTTAAAAGGAAAGACCCAGGTCTTAAACCTAAGTCTGCAACCCAGATTTTCCATTGTACCACATGACTATAATTTTGATCTTCTAAAGACTTCATGATAAAATAGTAGAATCATAAAGCTGAGCAAAGAAAGGGCATATAGCAATTGCTGACTTAATAACTTGATGTCTCCAGAAGTTAAACAATGAGAAAAAACATTAAAGCTTTAGTAACTATTTATTCTTCACCCATTGGGCTAAAATCTAAATTTAAAAAAAGTGTAATGTCAATTATATTTCAATTTTGAAAACCAGGATTGTTACATGTAAACCTATAAAACTGGGGCGCCTGAGTGGCTTAGTTGGTTAAGCATGGCCAACTCTTGATTTTGGCTCAGGTCGTGATTTCAGGGACATGGAATTGAGAATCAGGCTCGTGCTCAGCGTGGAGTCTGCTTGGGATTCTCTCTCTCCCTCTCCCTCTGCTCCTTCCCCCACCCTGCTCATGCACACTTGCACTTGTGCACTCTCTCTAAAAAAAAACCAAACTATGACACCAATTACATATATATGTATTTATGTCGTGTATCTCACATTTCTCTGGAGTATGTGAAAATGTGTCAAGACCATTCCTCTTTCTTAATATCACTCTAAAAAAGCACCCATGTTAAATAAACAGTTTCTTTATGAGAAAAAGTAAAAATAGTAGTTAATTAGCAAATGTATAGAACAGCACAATGAGCTATTAAAAAAACTTACATATTTTTTGTCATTAAGTGAAGTAGATTTTTCTCTATATGGTATCTAAAGTCAGGTAATTACCAGTCTTACAATTCTTTTTGGAGAATGACAACTGGAAGAATATCTTCTAATATATATCTTCACTACACTGGAATGATTATAGCTAACAATATTTGACAGTAGTAAATAAAATATTTTATTAAAAAGTTGTAGACATATAACTATTTCAAAATGCAAATGTTCCTTGATAGATTTCTTTGCACTGTATTTACTCAAGAAAATGCTGTCATTCATTTCTTTGTATTCAAAGACAATAATCCCTTCTCTAATTGAAAGGGATATTCTCTGGAAATCAAGGGTACAATATGTAAATGTGAATATGTAATTGTAAGAAATACTTTACAGTTTATTCTGGAAAAAGGCCCATGAAGTTATTCCTTTTTTTTTTCCCCAGTGAATTTAAAAGAATGCAGTTCTTGGAAATTGACTTATCAGAAGTCTCTTGTACCCTACCTTAATGTTTAACTTTTGTGTCAGTTTGATCTCATTTTCTAAGTTCACCACTAAAACTGGATGGGATTTCTAACATTCCAAAATACACTGATATTGTGTTTCTCCCTAGATAAATATTTAGAGTTCTTTTTGTAAGTTTTTTGTAAGTTTTAAAAATATATATAATTATAATAAATTAGAGGCTGTGAGCATAAAATAAATTTCAATAAACAGATCAACAATTTCAGGGACCTGTTGCTAACATGTTTATAAAGGCCAATATTGCCATCTAGTGGTTACAGATGAGAAATATATTTATAAGATTAAAAGCACAGCTCTTCTTTTAAGACAATTCAAATAATCTAAACATATTTGATTGTGCAGATTTTTAAGGAAGTTGCAAAAACAATTCAGTGAAGGAAAGATAATCTTATTAAGAAATGGGATTGGGCAACTGCACATCCAGAGGCAAGAAAAAAATGAACATTGACCTAAACCTCATGTCTTACTTAAAAAAAAAAAAAAAAAAATCAAAAAACCTCAAAAAAGATCACAGACTTAAATGTTAAACATAAAATATAAAACTTTTAGAAAAAACCATAAGGGATAATATTTAGGTTTTACAGCTTGGTAAAGAGTTCTTAGACTTGATTCCAAAAGCACAATCTATAAAGGAAAAACTGAAAAACCAGATCTCATCATAATTAAAAACCTTTGCTTTGTGAAAGAGGGTATTTTATCTTGTTAAGAGGATGAAAAGAAAAGCTCACTGACTGAAAGAAAATAGTTTCAAACCACATATCTGAGAAATGACTATCATTTAGAATATACAAAATTTCTTAAAAACCCAACAGTAAAAAGCAAACAATAGAAAATGAGCAAAAGAAATGAACAAACATTTTATTGATGAGTTACAAAGATGACAAAAAAGCACATGGAAAGATGTACAACACATTAGACCTTAGGGAAATGCAAATTAAAATCACAATGAGATATCATATCCATTTATCAGAATGGTTAAAATAAAAAAAAAGTAGTGACAACACAAATATTGGAGAGAATGTGGAAAGACTGGATTAATCATGTTTTGCTAGTTGAGATGCAAAATGATGGAGCCATTATGGCAATTTCCTATAAACCTAAACAGCATAGATATTTTAGAACAATTCAAATAATCTAAACATACTTACTTGTACATGCACTTATTAATTTTAATTGCTTCAACTTCAAAGTTGAAGATGTTCTTTATGAATAAATGTTAGTAATGAGTAAGAGATTGAATGTGTTCTCCTCATGTCCTGTTTTTTGTTCCTTTGCACATGTGAAAACTGAGTTGAAACAGAGAAGGAAAGTGTATTTGATAAATTAGGAAGCATGTAAAGAACTGTCAGCTGCAAAAAGAGCCTTGAAGACGTTTTCTAGAATGTTTATGTAAATCATTTCTCAAATAAATCGCAGTTACAGAATTTCACTGGCATAAAATTATTCTTCCTTTCATATGTGATTAATAGTTAGCAAATATAGAAATTGGCTGGATATTACCTTTTTTAAAAGTCAAAATGACAACTATTCTTCCTTATATGAGAAATACAACGGATTTTTATTTACTTTGAATTATTTTTCTTCCCACAATAGAAATATTGTACTCATGTTTTCTTTTTAAAGATTTTATTTATTTATTTGTCAGAGAGAGAGAGCACAAGCAGGGGGAGCTCCAGGCAGAGGGAGGAGAAGCAGGCTCCCTGCTGAGCAAGGATCCCAATGCAGGACTCAATCCCAGGACACTGGGATCATGAACTGAGCCAAAGGCAGGTGCTTAACCAACTGAGCCTCCCAGGTGCCCCTGTACTCATGTTTTCTTACTCAAGTGATAGATTATTATAATGAGATTACACTGGAAGCACTGCAGAAGGAAGAAGAATGAATGTCAATAAATAATAATATATTTTAAATATAATTATATATAATAAATATTTTCATTGAATAATTAACTTTTTTAGAGGATGATGAGATTTTAGCAGTACATAGTATGGCTTCTTCATTTATTTATGGATAAAAGAAGTAGAGATAAATATGTGCAGAACACTTGATTGAAAGTTAAGACACTGGACAAGTCACGCAACCACTCTGGGTCTCACTTTTCACATCTGTTCAAGGACAGAAAGGACTATGTATTTCCTAATGCACTTTCCAGTTTGACTATTACATGAAACCAAGCCAGGAAATACCCAACTTGGAAAGCTTTATGTTTTGAATGTTTGAGTGAAGGTGTTTGGTGTTACTGGTGTTTCTTTGTTCCTGATGAACATAGATGTATTTTCAAGAGAATGAGAAGAAACTTAGGCTTGGATAATTAAGTATTTTCAAGTTTCATCCAAAGATTCCTTAGAAGCACATTTTAATTAGAACAAGCCATCTTTGTTTGGGATGTTAATAGCTAAACTATTATAAACTACTGGGATAGTAAAAAGATATTTACATATTAGCACGTTGATTACTAATGAAAACATTAAGATCTTTCCATTTAAAGGGGGAGTCTTCTGAAGAGTGGCAGATGGCTCAGGTCTCCTTGTAACGGGATGCTCAGGCTATTTACTCATTTAGAGAAGCCATTGGAATGAGTTGCGAAAACTCAATGAGATGAGATCTAGGGACTCTGGGAACTGTCCCCACTCTCTAGTAAATTAGGGCTCCAGGACAGAACCACCAAGGGGAGGAATCAGCGGGAAGTTAACTGGGAGCTCAGTAGCAATAACAGTTTAGAGAGAGGCAACTTTCAAAGACAACGAGCCAACAATCAGAAAAATTATGGAAATACTCAAGCACACCTTGAGAATCCCCAGACATCACCAGGGAGCATTTTGAAGAGATTTTAGATGAGGCTATCAAACCTATAGGCCATGAATGACACACCAACACCAAGAAAAGAGGGAAAATAAATTTGCTTCTAACCTCTGACTCTTCTGAGACAAGTTATATTTTGGTATTTGGAGTCTGTCTGTGATTGTTGTGAATAATTTTGGTTGGTTATAAATTTATGGATACTTTAAATTGCATGATGGAATGGGATATCTTTACTATTTGAAATCTTGGCTATTTTGCTTAAAGCCACATCTGTGGCCCACTTCTATTTAGTATGGCACTAAAGGACCACTTTTTGTATTAGCCTAATTCCTGGTTCTGTTTCATGCTCCAGCATTTATAGTTCTTGTTTTTGTTCTTTCTTCAACTGTTTATAACTTATGTTCTCCTTATACATTTATATATTATAAGCCATCTTAAATTCATCTTAAACAAAGGGTGATATAATTTCCACCAATATGCACACTTTTGGGGGAATTCAATGCCCTGGATAGCCAATGTAGTGCCTATATATGGCCAAGCCTCACTTACTAGATAAAAGGGTTTCCCCCCCCAAAAAAATACCCTGATAGGGCAAAATTTGGTGACAATCTTAGTTAACTGAAATCTATTTTGGGCACTGCTATAATGGAGGCAGATCAGATAGTCACATGCTGCACTGTTCAAAGACAGACCCCTCAAATTGCTAGATTTATCTGGTACAGATCCTTCCCAAAGAATATATAATTCCATATCTCAAGTAATCAAGAGATGAAAAACAAAATCTGAAAGGCTGTGCCAAGTATACTCTTACATTGATAAGAGTAATATATGTTATTAATTATACATAGTATGATTTATTATAATTATTATAATTACCATACAACATAAGTAGACAAAGTGACTACAGCTGTTAAACTTATTAGGATATCTGAATGCAATTACAGTCTATAAACACTTTTAAAACTTAAGATTATATTATTAATAGTGATAACATTTTGATGCTTTATATATATTAATACATTTATATTATTGACAACAGCTAATACATTATTATAGTATTGCTATTTCCAACTCAGGCACTATATTAGAAAAAGGTTCATAGTCTTTACAATAATGAACTGTATATATTCAGTGTTATTATGGAGGTTTTATTGTTTAGGAAGACAGACAGTGAGTAGTTATGATGCAGAAAGACAGGATCAAGAGCACACTCAAGGTATCTTTTTCATTTACCAGGTGGTACTTTCCATTCTCCGCAAATCCATGAAATCACAAATAGGTAACATTATGGAAGAGCAGAAAAAGTGCCATCAGCAAACCAAAAATTTTGAAGGGTTTCTAAAACCGGAAGCAAATGAAAAAGAATAACAGAAAAACCACAGTTCAAAATGCCTAGAGGAAGACAGCTACAAAGGTGAATATGGTCCTGTAAAACTTC
Organism: Neomonachus schauinslandi; assembly: GCF_002201575.2. Lineage (NCBI taxonomy): Eukaryota > Metazoa > Chordata > Mammalia > Carnivora > Phocidae > Neomonachus > Neomonachus schauinslandi. The sequence goes on along the minus strand of NC_058414.1, from coordinate 45,419,549 downwards.
CATATATGTATATGTATATATGGAATGTATATATGTATATATTTGCACATATGTGTGTGTGTGTGTGTGTGGAATTTTACTCAGCCATAAAAAAGAAAGATATCTTGCCATTTGTGACAACATGGATAGACCTAAAGGGTATTATGCTAAGTGAAATAAGTCAGACTGAGAAGGACAAATGTCATATAATTCCACTTACATGCATAATCTAAAAAACAAAACCAACCAATCAATCAACCAACAAACAAAAGCCAGTCTCTTAAACACAGAGAACAAACTGGTGGTTGGCAGAGGGGGAAACGTAGGGAGATGGGCAAAATAGGTGAAGGGGATTAAGAAGTACAAACTTCCAGTTATAAAATAAATAAGCCATGGTAATATAAAACCATAAATAAGCATGGGTAATAAAGTCACTAATATCGTAATAACATCATATGGTGACAGATGGTGACTATACTTACAGTGGTTAAAAAAATAATAATTAGGCGGGGTCCTGGGTGGCCCAGTCAGTTAAGGGTCAGACTCTTATTTTTGGCTCAGATCATGATCTCAGGGTCATGATCTCAGGGTTGTGAGATCAAGCCCCAGGTCAGGCTCCACTCTCAGTGGAGAGACAGCTTGAGATTCTCTCTCTCTCCCCCTCTGCCCTTCCCCCCACCAAAACAAATAAATATATTTTTTAAAAAATATTAGGCTAAATTAAGTAGTGGGCTGAGTCAAGGAATTCTCTCCAAAATACTAGGCAAAAGGGGAAAATAACAGAAATCCATCAGAGAATTTGGAGGATAGATTCAGTTTCTAATACCCATCTAGTCAAGGGCCATGAAGGAGCAAAGAAAGAAAGGAGAAAGTTAGAAATATAAAAAAAACAAATCCCTAAAATGAAGACAGATATATGTCTTCAATCAAACTGAATGCCTAATAAGATTAATTTTAGCAATACATCTATAACTAGACTTCATTGTGAAAGCATTGAGAAATGTTAAAAGCTTCAGAGGAGTGAAGTGGTGATGGAAAATTACTTACAAAAGAATGAAAATCAGATTTACACAAAATTTCTCACTTTCAGAAAGCTAGAAAAAGGAGCAATTGTATTTAAAGATGGATGAGAAAATAATTTTGACTTAATTCTATACTCAATCAAACTGAAATTTAACTGTAGGGTGGAAAACAGCATCTGATAATGTTAACTCTTAAATGCAGTCCTCACACACTGCAAGGAGCATTTTCCTGGTGTTTTTTATTTCCCTCCTCACAAAATGACAGCTTCACACATCTTTTCATCTCAAACTTTGTACCCATCCCCCTACTCACCCCACCTTCTCACCATCTATGCTGATGTCTTGTTTCCTAGATTTAGGAAAATGGAAGCAGTCAAATGAATATTCTTATTCTCCTATCCTTAATCTACCATGTTTCCTAAATGTATAATCCTCCTCTTAAAATAAATACAACATTCCCATTCTTTCAAAGGATGCATTTTCCATATGCCTTACATCCCTCTTTCTCTTGTCATCCCAAGAATTAATTCTGCTATTATTCCTTATCTCTTCTGCAATGTTAATTTTTTACTTCCTTCTGGATCGTTCCACTTGACCGTGTTCTAATGTCTCCCAATGCCCCATTGCTAGTACCTTTGCTCTTGTTTTCGTCTATGGTATCTGTTGTCTGTGGTCACTGAGTCCTTTTCTCCCCTCCCATTCTCTCTGCTTCCCACTGCAATGAAGCCTCTCTTCCAAGCTCACCTACAGAAATGGCCTTTCTTCAGTTCTCAGAATTAAGGTTTCTTTTCTCTTCACTGTGACTTCTGTGACACCTCACTGGTTTCTCAAGTACTCCTGACTATTCCTTGCCTCTTTTCTGAGTTTCCTCTTGTGCTCCACCTCTAAATGTTTGAATATCCAGAGCTTAGTTTTAACCCCTTTTTCCTCTATGTACTGTTCCTTCTCCTAGAAAGCTTTTCTCTCAGATTTTACCTGGCTGGTGACTTCTTATAATTTAATCCCCAACTAAAATGTCTCTTCTTCAAAAACGCCTTCCCTAACCACTCAATCTCTCTCAGACTGTACAGTTTTGATTTTCTCATAGCAGATCACTATTGAGCTGTTCTCAAATTATTCTTTCTCTTCTCTCTAGAATGTAATCTTTGTAACTATGAATGAAAGAAAGGGCTCATTTGTATCATTCACTACCAAATCTCAAGTACCTACAGGGTGTCTGGTCAATAGTAAGTTTACAGCTAGGGAATGAATGGCCAAATCCAATGATAATCAATAATACATAAAGATCACCTGTAATTTTAAAAAGAGAAAGGAGAAACAGTTCAGTAGGAAAATGGAAAGCAAGCACATTTTAAAATATAAATAATGTTTAAACATATAAAAATATTCTCAGCCTCATAAGTATTTAGAAAATACGAACTAAGTTTACATTTTATTTATTACTTAGGATATTATAAAATATTAATAATATTGGCAATAACATTAACTAATACAGGCTTTGAGTAAAGGTATTTTGGCAGTATCAATCCATGCTCAAAATTCATGTACTCTTAGGGCACCTGGCTGGCTCAATCCATAGAGCATGCAACTCTTCATCTTGGGGTTGTGAGTTCAATCCCACATGGCCTAGAGCTTACTTTTAAAAAAATCATGTACTCTTGGTGCAACTTCTAGGAAAGTACTCATGAGGATTCCAACATATGCACAGAAAATTTTGTATAAGGACACTAGTTGCAGAGAAAAATAAGGATGAGATCTAAACGTGCATCAATAGAATTAGGTAGTGCTCTCTTCCCCACAGCCCACTCTCTTTCTCTGTTTGGAAAGTTATCTATCATTTTTTAAAAATTTATCATAGAAAGTCACAAATGCCCATAGTTGAAACAAATTATGTTTAAATATAATAATAGGTATTATGGAAATGCATAGAAAGTGAACATAAAGAAAACAAAGTGTACTGCAAACTCTATGTCTGAGAAGGAGAGGGCCTGTGTGTGTGTGTGTGTGTGTGTGTGTAATTAAGAGACAGAGAAAGGAATTTTACATTCTACTCTGTATGTCTCTGCAATATTTGAATCATATACAAGATATTGTAATAGTGTTCAATAGATAATTTTTAAAAGGAAAAAAATATATCAAAAAGAGAAAAAGATGGTTTCAGATGTCACTATGATAATGGATTTAAAATGGTGCCAAACAAAAGACAGCTTAATCTAGTTTTTAGAGATTAAAAAGAGAAAGACTAAAATCCAGAGAAATGCAATTTATAAAAAAAAAAAAAGATATCGTCACTGAATAACTGAATGAATGAAAGAATGAAAATGAGGGTATAAAAATAGAAACCTAGACAGAAAATGGAAATTTGATGTCATGATCATATATTGACACTAACTGGAGTCATCAGATGTGATGAACTCAACAAGGGAAAGTAAACAGAATGAGAACACCGAGGAACGAACACACACACACTTAAGAGTTGGGCTGAGCAATACAAGAGAGGAAGACAGAGTATGAAGGTAAGCAGGAGTAAAAATGGAAAACTATGTCTTCTAGGTATCTTAAGAAAGTGTTTCTGGAGAATTAGGGAATGACAAAGAATTTCAAATAATACCCAGTGATTAAGCAAGATCGGTATTAAAATATGTCCGGTCATCATCTGATGAGGAAGCCAGTGGTGACCTTTGGGGGTAAAAAGAAGTTTCTGTGCAGGCTATGTAGAAATCTAGATTGAAGTGGGTTAGTAAGCCCATGTGATAGAGAAAATGGAGAAGGTAAGTGTAGATTCTCCTTTTTTTTTTTTTCCTTTTTTTTTAGAAAGGGAGAGTGAGGGGCAGAGGGAGAATCTTAAACAGGTGCCACGCCCAGCACGGAGCCCTGTCTGGAGCCCCATGTGGAGCCCCAAAAGGAGCCCCACAAGGAGCCCCACAAGGATCCCACAACCCTAAGATCATGACCCGAGCCTAAATCAAGAGTGGGGCACTTAAATGATCTACACAGGTGCCCCATGTAGGTCTTCCTTTTAAGAAGCTTAGTTATACAAGAAACAGTAACAGGAAAGGAGAAGTGAAGCAGTCTGAACCAACAGTTAAAGATGGTGGTCCGATGACGGTTTCTTGGCTGCTTCTGTTTCTCTACAGGTATTTTTTTTTTTTTAATGTTTTCAGAGCAGCAGAGTTGGGTATGTTTAAATCCTGATAGGGAGAAGCCAGGGAGCAGAAGAAGGACATGATTCATGATGGAGAGGAGAAGAATTAGACCAAGAACAAGGCCAAGAGCAGCAAGTACACTCCGATGGGGTCTCCAGTATGACTGACAGGAAAGGACAAAGAATCAAGGATGTTTAAAGTTGGTAGACAGACGGTGGAGGTAGTTTTTTGGCTGAAACCTTACATTTGGCATATACAGCCACCCGTATTCACAGTACCATATCTAGTTTGAGACCCATTCCTTTTACGATCAGCAAAGATTTAGGCTGCGATTGAAAACTGTAAGGTAGAGACAGAAAATAATTGTAAGGAAGTGAGTTTACTGTGTACCTGCAGGTTTGTGTTTATCTGGTCTACTTTTTTTTTATGTTATATTAGTCACCATGTAGTACTTCATTAGTTTTTGATGTAGTGTTCCATGATTTATTGTTTGCATATAACACCCAGTGCTCCATTCAGTACGTGCCCTCTTTAATACCCATCACCAGGCTAACCCATCCCCCCACCCCCCTCCCCTCTAGAACCCTCGGTTTGTTTCCTGGAGTCCATAGTCTCTCATGGTTCGTCCCCCCTCTTATTCCCCACCCCCTTCAGTTTTTCCTTCCTTCTCCTAAAGTCCTCCATGCTATTCTTTATGTTCCACATATGAGTGGCTGTACCAACTTGCATTCCCACCAACAGTGTAAGAGGGTTCCCCTTTCTCCACATCCTCTCCAAGATTTGTTATTTCCTGCCTTGTTAATTTTTGCCATTCTGACTGGTGTAAGGTGGTATCTCAATGTGGTTTTGATTTGAATTTCCCTGATGGCTAATGGTGTTGAACATTTTTTCATGTGTCTGTTAGTCATTTGTATGTCTTCTTTGGAGAAGTGTCTGGTCTACTTTTTATGAAGACGAAACTGTGCTTTGTTTCAAACATAAAGTACACCCAATAAACTAAATTTTAGTAGGCATGCTTCCTTAAAAACCATTTTGTTTGTGTTTTCATTCTTCCACCAGGTGCCAGTATAGTTCCACAGGACCCGTGCCTCCGGCGGCTTGCTTGGTTGAACTCTTGGTGCACCTGTTACTAGAAGCCAGCAGTAACTGACTGAATAAATAAATAAATAAAACAAAAATCTTCTATTTTTCTCAATAGCACTGCTCTTTTGCAGCTACTCACAGAGTAGATGTCCGGGAATCCTCATTAGTAGGAACATGTACATTGTCAAAGGAATCTTTACCTTTTAAAAACTGTGGGAGCTGCTCTACAGCCAATCTATGGAAGGGGAAATGAATTGGTGAGGGGAACTGACTGAGAAGGAGCTCATACCAGCTCTGTGCTGGTCATTCCCTGAAGGATAAGGTAGGGGCACGCAGCAATTGTCATTCAGTTATGGGCTACTCTCAAGTATCTCAAAATCTTACCTTGTAAAAGCCAGAGAATTTATAACCCCTTCTCCCCTGGCTCTATGTCATTACACCAAAGAAAGGGGGGCCGAGCATCCTCTCGGTAATTTACTACCTTTTTGCAATGAAACAACTGATGCAAGGTAGACATGATTAGGATTCCGAAGAGAAGCTACCCTGCCATTCATGGGCTCCAGTATCCAGAGTTACCTTTTCATTTCTCTGAACCTCATCTGTGAAAGATGGAATGTATTCAGTTCTCCCTGTCTTGGAGCTATTTCCGTGTGGCCTTACAATTAAGGGAACTAATTCAGTGTCTGTCATTTCTCAGCCCTTCCAAATGCTTCAAGGTCCAGAATATCTCCATGGATAATTAAATCTACATCGGGATTCTCTCCTTAAGAAGCTTCCCTCCAGTGACTGCAGTTTTAGGATGAGTCTTGCCTGAGGGAAAGTGCAGGGCAGGAATTCTGAGAAGTGCAAGCCGGCCAGCAGTATGATTTCAGTAAGAGACTCTGCACCATGAACAGGGATCCTAGTCAGGCTTTTGGTCCTGCTAAAAATTCATGGGAAGAGGAGACTCAAGGAAAAGGCCTTTTATGTTTTACCTACACTTCCTGCCACAGTGTAGTGGATAGCCTGGAAAGATTGATAGTCTAGCAGATCATTGCCAGAAGTCAGGCAGCCGAGTTATAGAAACAGGGAGGGTAACCATGTCTTCTCCCTAGAGGCTGAAGGGCATGGACCCACTCCCAACTTGGGTGAAGACTTTCCTTCCAAGGAAACAGCTTGCACACCAGCCACACACTTTTAACCTCAATTCTTAAAACAACAAACACACAACGAGGCAGATATCACCCAAACTTGGGTAAAGGAAAGGGGAGAAACTCAGCCTTGAAAAGCTCCCAACCATAGGCTGCCAGTTTGCTTTCCATTACTTTTTTTGTTCCACGTACTGAATTCTTCCAGAGAACTTAGATTTTTTAAAGTTATATCCATCTACTGGAACATGTGCTTTCAAGTACCGATTAAATAAATCCAACTACTTTTCGTTTTCACAGACATTGATAGAGAACAGTTTCTCCACTTATCAATAGCCTGAATTCCTAAGTGTTCATTTCCCTGTGTTACATTGTAGAACATTTTCTCAGGACACTTTCTGCCTCTTTCCCAGCCTCTCTCACCAGTTTGTGAGTGTGTATATGCGTGTGTGTTGTTGTCATCGTTATTTAGAATTAGGTGGCAATTTAATCTAGGGAAAAAAATCTCAATTTTGGCAATTTAATATTATTTAACATATTAAATATTATTTGTAAAAGTTAAACTTATTAATAAATTAAATACTATTTATAATACTATTTATTAAATTCTTCATACCATAGAAACAGATTTGACTTGCACTCATCCTTTCCCATTCCATGCTAAATATTTTGCTGTAATAACATAATTAAAAACCTTAAAGGAGGGGGGCAGGGAATATCTCAGGATGACAATAAGAACATAATACAAAGTCCCAAACAATTCTCTAAACCAGTGCTCTCAAGCTTCTCTGTATAATTTTATGTGGGAAAAAAAAGGAACAAGGTTAAGCCTAATGTCCACTTGCCATATGCAGTGACACAGATGTCCTCAATTTGTTAGCAGGCTTTCCTGAGGGAAGTATGGGAGGTCCAGTACGTGGAGGACTTGGCACTGTCACCCTGGTTCCTCATTCCCTCTCAGCATGTTACGAGATGTAGGCATTTGCGGGCTCATAAAACCGAGTTCCAGGTTATCCAATCTGGCTTTCCTTAAACTTGTCATCATGAAATGGACTAATACCCATTCTCCTACTTCTGCTCCAATTGTAACTCAGTCATATGACGAGCTAAGGAGATTTTAACTGAGCTTCAATTTGGGATGTATGATGGGGACCGTGACCAGAATCTTTGAATGAGTGCAAGTACATAGAGAATATCTTCTTTAAGGGATTTTTAAAATTATTATTATTGCTTAGTTTTGTTGTTTTGTTTTTTTTTTTATTATCCCTAGCCTTTAACGTGGCCCCGAAACACCTACATAATGTGCAGCTTTCCACATACGTGATCCACTACTCGAATTTGTGAACACTCGGACTGGTCTATGCCCTGTTCACTGAGATGAGTTCACTGATCATGTTCTGGAAGGCCACGGCAACATCAGATTGCTATAGATGTTTCTCACTGCTTACCTGAAATGTCTGCACTTCCTATATGCTGTAGACTGAATATTTGTGTCCCCCTCCAAAAGTCATGTGTTGGAACCAAATCTCCAATGTGATGGTTTTTGCAGATGAAGTTTTTGGGAAGTGATTAGGTCATGAGGGTAGAGTTCTCATGAAAGAATTAGTGCTTTTATAGAAAAGACACCCCACACGGGGCACCTGAGTGGCTCAGTTGGTTGGGCGACTGCCTTCGGCTCAGGTCATGATCCTGGAGTCCCCGGATCGAGTCCCGCATCGGGCTCCCTGCTCAGCGGGGAGTCTGCTTCTCCCTCTCCCGCTCCCCCGTCTTGTGCTCTTTCTCTCTCTCACTCTCTCTCTCAAATAAATAAATAAAAATCTTTTAAAAAAAAAAAGAAAAAAGAAAAGACACCCCACAGAGCTCCCCCAACCGTTCCACCACGCGAGGACAGACAGAATACAGCTATCTATGAACCAGGAAGAGGGTTCTCACCAGACACTGAATCTGCCAATGTTTCCATCTTGGACTTACTTTCCAGCCTCTGGAACTGTGAGAAGTAAGTATTTGTTGTTTTAGCCACCCAGTCTATGGTATTCTGTGCCAGCAGACCCTACAGATTAAGGCACTGTGTCTCTGAGTGGTAACAAAGAGTATCTGGAACAACAGCCATTGTAGATCACATAACAAATAACACAGTTCTAGGATATGCCATAACCATATCACTGTTAGACTAAGGCTCCAACTAAGAATCTTCATAGATAATATAACATTTGAGTAATCCGTACCTTCTGTGGAATATGAAAGGCACTGGATTCAAGCCACAACACTTAAAAGCTATGTGACTTTGAACAAGTTGCTTAATATTTTTATACTTTGGATTTCACTTGTATTATTACCCCAACCTATAAAATTGTGGTAATAATTCTATTAACCTAAAAATAGTTGCCATGAGTGTTAAATAAATTAACACCTATAAAGAGTCCAGAACAATGCCTAGAAGAGAGTAAGTACTGTAGAAATATTTGCTATTATTATTGAGATGGAATAAAAAACAAGCCAATATTCAGCCCTGGGTCTTTTATTAAGACATAATGAACATTAGCAGTTGAAGGATCTCCTAGCATTGTCAGAAAAGGAGCAGACTAGCTAATTTAGGGTATTTTTTTGAGAGTAAGTCTACTTCATCATTGATAACTATGCCTAATGGTACTGTCAAGATTTTTACCTCCTAAAATGAAAGCTTTAGGACCAACAGGGTAAAGAGTTCAAATACTATATTCTAAATACCAATGCTTCTCAACATTACCCCAGAATCTAATATTTAAAAACTGAATTTCATGAAAAACTAATTACAGTCGTGCTATTCTGAAAAGTTCTGCTCAAGCGACAGGCTGGAGAAGACTACAATTGTTAGCACTATACACACAACAGTTCTATTTTGCAAACTTTCTTCCCTAGTGAGCAGTATGCATTTATGCAACACTTGTGGACAAGTCTCCAGTGAAATGAAAGCTGTAGCTTAGAAATGAAAAGGACAATATGAACGCCGGGTAGGCAAACTTTCAGCACCAAACATTACAGGCATTTTTTTGTTCTAGGGACATTTGCCTTAAGCACATTTGGTATTTTGTAAATTCCTTATTTAGACTTTCAGTTAATATCTGCCTGCCATTGTGAAGAAAAGTTTGGTCCCAGAGCATGTCAGACATGTCGCTCTAGGCCCGTGTCTTCAGACAAGTTCCCTGGAAACAAAGCCTGAGACAAGGATTTGTGTGCAAAGAATTTTTGATGGAGGAAGTGCTCTTGGGATTAACCTGTAAGGAAACAAGCAAAGCAGAATGGAGTAGGAGAAGCAGATCAGCAAAGTCTAATTTCAGCCGAATCCCACAGGGAATCGTGAAGGGAAAAATGCACCAAAAGTTTGTTTCCCCCCAATAAGTCCACTGTTGACTGTGGATTACCCTCAGGGGATGTACATAATGCCACAGAAATTTCTTAGTAAGCTGAGGGAATTCACCAGGAGAAGAGGAAGTTATGAGACAGTAGACAATGCTCACAGCTATTAGGGGAATCAAAGGCATTACCAGCCTGGAAAAGATGATCTGGGCCAGGCACCAACAGCATCTACCCAGCCATCATATTACATAGACATTGCCAAAGGACAATGGACAAAATTAGCCAGTAATGAATAACAGCTCACAACTATCTCTCATCATTCTAATATCTAGCATCATCTTTATGCCGTGTGGACTTTTATCTGTATTATAATATTAACTCTAATCTTACCTTCTTATAATTGATTTGCTGCTTAAAGATCTACCCAGTCATGACAGCCAACCCTAAACAACTTGTAAGGGCAATGGTACCGTCCACTTTTTAACTTCCCCAAGTCTGCCTTTCACTCTTTTTCTTTCAACCACCCTAACTGGCATAGCATTCATTGTATCAATATGGTACAAGATACCATGATGGAGATAAATATTTCTGTACGGGGCCAAAATACCCTCACCTTATCTTTTTTTTTTATTTTTTCTTGTGGAAAAATTACTTTGATATTTATGTTTTTAGGGCTGTGCTTTTTCAAGAATGTTTCATGATTTTATGATGAGTGCCTTAATAAGCGCATAGATGGTGATTTAGAGCAGAAATCAATACAAATGGTTCAAGAAATCTTGGCACCACATGGCAAAATAATGTAAAGTTTCTCTATGGGCAAGTTCAAAGTCTTGCTTAAGGATATTAAATAATCTTAATATTTATATATTAAGTAATATTTTATTCCCACATATTGAATTTTTAGAATATAACTACTTCAGTGATAAGCAAACATTTGGTTTAATATACTACTGAAATTAAATAATAAATACTAGGCACATACATTAAAGTGGCAATTTCTACTTACCATTTTGCTTACTTGTTCTGTTTCCTTTCTCCTGCTGACAAATTATTATACAATATTTTATGCTCATTGAAGCTGAAGGCATTGATATGTTTCTGACAATATGACAGACTAACATGAAGAAAATAAGATAAATGACATGGTGTAAGCTATGAGTTTGTGATGAGAGGTATTCTTCCATCTTCAAATATTTCATACAAATTATATACTGTCTACTATCATGGCTCTCTGTAAAGTTCTCATACTTCTTATTTACAAATTGGCTGCATAGTTTCTTAAACTGATGAACATTTACAAGTATAATCTGAATATAGGTTTGATTGCTGACTTTTTTTGTATTCATGCAGGTGGCTTGGCAAAAATGAAAATGCCAAATAAATGTGGACTTAGAAAGGAAGGTATATACTTCAAAAGGATGTTCCCATAGCCACATCAGTCCTATAGAAAATCCAATGAGGACATCTAGTCACCCACATTACCTCATGCAAGTCCAATAGCTTCCCTACATTTCAGTTTAATTACCTAAACAATGAAAATAAAAATACCTTTCTCTCAGATTTTTTTTTTTTGGCCTTAATGAGACGTGCATGTGATAACGCCTTATGACATAAAAATACTACATGAAAGATACTGCTATTATTTCATGAAGCAGGAAGATATGGGCACATAAGAGGTTAACCAGGAGAATGCCACATGAGAATACAAGTTTTCTTATGGGACTCCACTCACTACTGCAGGCTTCAGGTAAACTGAGTCACATCTTCTTCAAAAAAAGGTACTTTTACTAACATTCCTCAAAACTACATAGGCTGATTTAAGTAAATTTAGCTGGACAATAATCTATGCAGCCTACTTGAACGGATATGGATACAGTTATATAATCAGGAGGTAGTGCTCTAATGACCTTCCAAGGCTCCAAAGAAAAGCTGGGGATTATATTCTTCTAGTACCTTCTGTTTCCTTGAGAAGCAAAATTAAAAGTAATTGTCCTAAGACATGATGTGGCTATTAAATAATGATGTAATGTATGGTGATTAACATAACATAATAAAAAAATTAAAAAATATATAGACTAGAGAACTTCACTATAAGAATGTTAAAGCACGTTCTTCAGGTTGAAGGGAAATGATAGTTGACAGAAGCTCAGATCCTCAGAAAAGAATGAACAATGGAAAATGGTAAATATCTTAATAGACTTAAGAACTCTTTTTGTCTTTTTTTCATTTAAATTTCTTTACAAATCATATAAAAGTTTAAAACTAAAATCACTATATTGTGAGTTTTGTGCTTTTAGGTATATAACAACTACAACATAAAAGACAGGTATGAGAGATAATAGGTCTAGTAAGGCTTCAAGGTTTCCACATTTTGTTTGACATAGTAACATTATTATTGCTAAGAAGCGACCTATTCTTAGGTTAGTGATGCTATTGCAAACTACAGGAAAACTACTATTAAACATGCAAAAAGGAAAATCTAATAAAAGAACAATTGAAATAAAATTTTGTCATTTTAATAATAAAAAGGGGCAGGAAAAGAGGAATAAAGAGAAAAAAGACAGAAATAAAAATAAAAAAAACACATTGGTAAATCCATTTTTTTCCAAAAAGTGTCAACTTTGTCATGGAGTTCTCATAATTTACCTTAAAGACAGTTATTAAATTGAGTACAGAATGGCAGTCATTTTCCTGCTTTATAGACAAGAGTTGAAACAAAAAGAAGGTAAATGACTTTTCAGTTAAACTTTGTGCATTAGATAAATATTTGTTGTCAACAGAAGATAAATGAGTTTTACCTTTATAAATCCATTAGCTGTTGACAGGTGAAGTGTTCTACTGAGCAATGACTTAGGGACAGAGAAGAAGTATGGAATATATGTGTTCGAAAGAATGACTCCAGCTACTAAGGAACATTTGGCTAATTCTATACTGGTGGGATTTTTTTATTTCTTTTTTTATGTTTTTTTGTTTGTTTTTTGAGGAATGTTTTTTCCACAAAGTAAATATATCCAGCATTTTAACGAAAGTAGTCTCATTAACATCAGTGAGAGCATATCAAAAATTAAAATTAATTTTATATGTTTATTTTTTAAGCTGAGAGTGGCTTTTAAGGCTTCTACTCAAATTATGGATTTCTGGGTGGTGCTGAGTATATTTTAGCCATTTTCTTCTAATAGTACTTATAATTGGAAGGAAATGCTTAGTACTTAGGTGAGGAAACTGAGGCATGGGTATGTTAAGCAACTTGGCAAAGGTCAAACGGCTGAGAGCTGCTTTTCAGTTTGACAGGTGCAGCTGTGTTTCATCTTTGTATAATTGCTGCAGGATGAGTCTAAGGACCCTAAGGACCTGCAGCAATTATACAAAGATGAAATGGCAGGCTGTGAAGAAGGCAGGTGCAAGAGGACGCATCCAGCCAGAGGCCCCTTTTCTCTTCTAGAGCCTGCTCCAGATACACAGGGTCTGTGAGTTCCCTTCCCAAATGTCCTTTAGCCTATTCCAAGTGCTGTACAAGTTTCTTTCTCTGGCATGGTCTTGAGAAGGTACACTTTGCTGCCAGTATGTATACTTCTAGATCCCAGGGGTAGCCAAGAGATTTGCAACTGATTGAGGAGGGGTATGGATGGAGTTTAGATGTGAAAGTTGAATGGCCCAAATGCATATGCAAAAAAAACTCTTTCTGGGAGCCCTGAGGTCAGTGTTTAGGATGAGAAAGAAAGTAGGTTTCAATTTGGACATGTGGATTTATACCTGCTTGGGCCCTGCAAATGTGAGTACTCACAAATACAGCTTATTTTCTTTGTGGTTTCCAGAGAGATGAAGATAGAGTGCAAATTCTAACAGTCCGGTGATGAACATAGTATCTTCTGACAATACTAACTAGCAATTTTGAGTATGTCAGAAAAATATGTCAGAAGAACATAAAAGCTATAGTCCTAATAGGAGCTGTCATAATCCCATAGTGTTACCATATTTTATATTTATCTCTCTTTAGTAACCTTAATTGTGCACTTTTGTTCATAAAGCTGGGGGTTTTTTCCTTCCTTGTCAGGGTTTTAGGGGGTAAATTAAATGTTCTAAGAGTCTCTTGATATTTACTGGACAAAAGAATATTCCCAGGGTATCCTCTTCTTAAATATCCTAAAGAAGATTACAATGATACAGCTCATTTTGTTCCCTTGATATCTTTTGATAAAGTTTATGTTATAACCAGATGGTTTCTTTGGGCTTTGGGGTGCAGAATCAGGAAGAAAACGGAAGGAGAAACAAAGTCATGTGTGGGCTAAGACTTGAAGGAGAATTTTCAAGAAGCTTGGAAGACAGAGAGACTATGTAGGTTGTGGAGTGCAATAAAAGCAAAGGACAGGAAAAAGCTGTTCATTTTGTCTTGTCTTATTTTGTAGATATATTTCTGTTGATCATCGATTGCCTTCCTGATATATGAGAAAACATGTAAAAATATTGAAAATTGGCATTTGCTGTAATAACTATTGCATAGTTCTCTTCAATAACAATCCTAGGAAAGTCATTCTTGTAGCCTTGGCTTCAATCAGGTTACATTTCTTTGTTTGAATACTAAGTTCAGACCATGGTCATCAGTTTGAAAATAGCCTCACAAGCTATTCAGGCTATAGTCCAAAGAAAATGCAAGAAGTAAAAAGATGAGCTTAAACTTAATATGAGAGGAAAGAAAATATAGAAATAACTAAGCTTATTTTTGACCAAAAAGTATCATATAAAAAGAAATATAAAGTTTCAGGAAGGAAGAGGTCAATTCCATTTGAAAAGATAACAAAAGGTTTAATTGTACATTTTAGAATAGGTTATCATTAAAGGAAAGATGGAGGCTGGCAATTTCATCTGATCAAGTTACAGAGGCCATGTGAGAAAGAAAAAGTAATCTATTTTGGCTGGGATATAAGGTACATACTGGGATAATAGTAGGTGAAAAACATAGGTTGAAATCAAACTCAAATAACTTTAGACACAAGGTATAAGAGACTGAACTTCATTCAACAGATAACGGAGCCTTTGAACATGGGAAGAAAATGACTAAAGTGATACTTAAGATGTATTTGGTACTGATGCACAGGATGGTTGCCAAGTCATATTCATCATGCTCTGTCCATTCACCATGCCTGTTCTGTATGCTATATATCCATTGCAATGTCTGAGTTTTGCCAATGTACAACCATGACTTTCCAATACTGTCCTAAAATTGTCAGGTTAATTTCATTGATTACTTTGAAGAAAGCAATATAATATATTGCTTAAGAAAGAGTTTTAAACCTTGGTCAATTTCCTTAATTTCAACTTTCTTCTCTCCAAATGGCCATGATATTGCATATCACATAGATTTTTCAAAAATAAAATGTTACACATGTAAAATTTAGGGCAATGCCTGATAGAAAATAAGGAAGTAAGAAATATTAACTATTATTATGGCATTATAAATAGGAAACCAAAAAATAAATTTAGTAGGACATAATCTGCTGTAAACTTTCTATGTCAAAAGTAGCAAACAGAATGCAGAAAATATATATTTGTAACAGATATCGTAAGATCTGTTCTAATGGGACCAGTCCTATCAGTAAGAATTATTGCCCTGCACTGGCAAATGAATGCTTTGACAATTTGAAGATATTACCAGTCAAGGGAACTTCTCTTACCTTCTAAAGGACTGCTAGAAATAAATAACACTTGTCTGGCAAGGCAAGCTTTCCTCACAGAACGCAAATGAAACTCTAGGAAAATCTTTCCCTTTGTAGAGTTCTATCTCAGAAGCCCTGATGTAGGTATCTATACTGGTAAGTCCTGCTAATTTATTTAGCAGAGAGGAGAATATTTGGAGATCAATGTCATCTCATCAAAATGAATGAATCTGAGAGAAATAACTTCCCTGAATCAGGGAGAAAATTTGGTTGTGGGGACTGTAGTCAAACACATGTATATGAAACAGGAAAAAATGGAATAAGTTATTTAAGTTCATATTTTGAATATAGAAGAAACATTAAACACTCTAGAATAGAGTTTTTTAATAGACCATATAGTGATCTATGATCAGTATAAGCGATTCTGTGGTATTGTATCAACATATTGTCAGTATAAGAGATTTGACTCTACGAATATAGCAGAAAACTCTTGGTGAATGGAAAAGTAAAAACACATGAGAACTCCCATCTCCAGACTGTCACACAGACACACGTGAGTAGAATGCCTGTCAAGGCTTCAACATGACTTCTGTTATTCAAACTACTAATCCTTAGTCATTTAAGTTATGACCTCCAGCTATCATTTTAATTAATCTTTTTAGTATAATACCCTATTTTCACTACCCTACTTATCAGAGTTCTCTTTAGGCAATTAACCTTGTATTAGATGAAAGCTCTCATCAGAGACACACACCTCAATCATCCATTATATTTGCAGTGATGTATCATTTTATTTTTAGGTTAAAAATTCTGTTTCAGTGAGGGTTATCAGCAGCTTCAACAGAATTGATCAGGCTAATTAAAATTGAAAGGGAAATTATTGGAAGTCTAGGAGGAGGCTTATTATAACAGCTTGGAAATACCTGGCAGAAACAGGTTTGGTTTTCTGGCCAGTGACCTGAGGAGCTGGGCAGTCAGAGCTAAACTATATTCCCATCAGAGTCCTGATGTGGTGAGGTCCTCTAATAGAACACCAGCCTGCAATGCAAGACCATTAACCAAACTGCATTGCTTACAAAAATACAATTTATAACATTATCATGTTTTACATGCTTTCAATCATGGGAGTCTTGCTAGATGGAATATTTTCCAAATATTGTTATAAAACAATAACTGTGGGGCAAAATATCGTAGTACCCAAGGCCTTACATTTAACTACTCTTTTTTTTTAGTTTTTAAAACTTTTTATTTTGAAAAAATTATAAACCCCAGGAGGTTGAAAAATAGTATAGAGAGTTTCCCTGTGCCCATCACCTAGCTTTCCCTAATGGTAACATCTTTTTTTTTATTATTATGTTATGTTAATCACCATACATTACATCATTAGTTTTTGATGCAGTGTTCCACAATTCATTGTTTGCGTATAACACCCAGTGCTCCATGCAGAACGTGCCCTCTTTAATACCCATTACCAGGCTAACCCATCCTCCCAACCCCCTCCCCTCTAGAACCCTCAGTTTGTTTTTCAGAGTCTATTGTCTCTCATGGTTCGTCTCCCCCTCCGATATCCCCCCTTCATTCTTCCCCTCCTGCTATCGTCTTTTTTTTTTTAAACATATAATGTATTATTTGTTTCAGAGGTACAGATCTGTGATTCAACAGTCTTGCACAATTCACAGCACTCACCATAGCACATACCCTCCCCAATGTCTATCACCCAGCCGCCCCATCCCTCCCACGCCCCCCACTCCAGCAACCCTCAGTTTGTTTCCTGAGATTAAGAATTCCTCATATCAGTGAGGTCATATGATACATGTCCTTCTCTGATTGACTTACTTCGTTCAGCATAACCCTCTTTTTTAAAGATTTATTTATTTGAGGAAGAGAAAGAGCATAAGCACAAGTAGGGGAGGACAGAGGGAGGAGAGAACATCCAGCAGACCTTGCACTGAGTGTGGAGCCCAACAGGGGGCTCAATCCCACAAACCCTGAGATCATGACCTGTGCCAGAACAAGAGTCAGACGTTTAACCAACTGAGCCACCCAGGTGCCCCTTAACTGCTCTTTCTTAAAGGATATTAACATCTGGGCATATAAAGTAATTGTATATTAACTCTATCACCTAAAATAGTATATCTAGTAATCTTGTTTTGGAAAGAGAAAATAGTTATAATAAAGGAAATGATAATAATTATATCTTTTGATGTTACCCCTTAACTCATAAGAAATTCTTTAATAGTTATAGTTTTGTTTTATTTTTTTTTCCTCCCTGGCACTGATGGCCAATTCTACATAATCCAGGCCTTATGTTCATTGGTAGTCAGGCCTATTAGAAGGACCACAAATAAATTTTGGCACCTGTAGGTAAGGTAATAATATGAACTCTCTGCTCTCTCCAGAAATCCCCACTGGCATAGACGATAATGTTGAGGTAAATGTTCAAACATCAATAAAGTATTTTTTTTTATTTATCAAATTATAAAACAATTTTAATACACAGTTTTAGTGAGGATGTTCCAAAATGCAAACAGTTATATGTCCCTGAGGGCTGTTTAAACTAGTCAAACCTTTCTAGATGCAAAAGGCAATCTGTTGAAAGAGTCCATACATTTTGAACCAGCAATGCCACTTTGATTTGTTTTCAGGAAATTGTAAGGGAGAAACATGTAACTGAACAATGTCTTAGTTTGTTTGGGCTGCTACAACAGAACACCATGGATTGGGTAGCTTCTAAACAACAGAATATTATTTCTCACACGTACAGAGGCTGGAACTCCAAGATCTGGGTACCAGCCCAGGTGGGTGAGGGTCCTTTTCCAAGGCACAGACTTTTCCCCTGTATCATTGCACAGAGGGAAAAGGGGAAGGGGGCTCTCAAGCCTCCTTTACAAGGGGCACTAATCCCACCCATAAAGGCTCTACGCTCATGACTTCAGCATCTCCCAAAGACTCCAGCTCCTAATACTATCACTTTGGGCATTAGGACTTCAACATATGAATTTGGGGAGGCACATTCAGACCACAGCAAACAAGAATTTCACTGTCATAAAATTTTTATTTTAGGGGAAAACTCAAAACAAACTAAATGTCCAAAAATGTGGGATTATGTCAAAAATTATTATATGATTGACAAGAGATGTGTATTCAGATATTTAAAAGTATATTTTATATGGGGCGCCTGGGTGGCACAGTCAGTTGAGCATTGTTAGACTCTTGGTTTCAGCTCAGATTGTGATCTCAGGGTTGTGGGATCCAGCCCAGCATTGGGATCCCTGCTCAGTGAGGAGTCTGCTTGAGATTCTCTCTCCTTCTCCTTCTGCCCCTCATGCTCATGCTCTCTTTCTGATAAATAAATAAGTCTTTTAAAAAATTATATTTTCTATGGGTACTTAAGAATATGGAGAAATTCTGAGATTATAGCACTAAACTAAAAAAAAAAATAAAGTTATATGGGGCACCTGGGTGGCTCAGTCGTTAAGCATCTGCCTTCGGCTCAGGTCATGATCCCAGGGTCCTGGGATCAAGCCCCGCATTGGGCTCCCTGCTCGGCCAGGAGCCTGCTTCTCCCTCTCCCACTCCCCCTGCTTGTGTTCCCTCTCTCGCTGTCTCTCTCTGTCAAATAAATAAATAAAATCTTTAAAAAAAATAAAGTTATGAACAGTTGCTTAATGAGAACAGATATTTATTGAGAACCCAGGATGTACAAGTACTCTTCCAAATGCTAAGGATATACAATATACCACACAACACTCCTGCCTTTGTGGAGCTTACATTCTATTCAGTGGAAACCAGGAATCACACATGGGCACGCATACACACGCACACATGTGCACACATATGCACACACACACACACACACACATAGACAGACCTAGTATGTCAAGTAGTAATAAGGGCTATAAATAAAGATAAGCCTGCAGCAATACCAAATGGCCAACTGGAGGGAGGGCATGGTTTCAATTTTCAATGAATGGTCAGAAAAAGTCTTCCTTAAAAGTTAGCATTTGGACAAACTTGAAGAAGAGGACAAGAGTGCAGCATGAGGCCATCAAAGGTAAGAGTTTTCCAGCAGAGAGAAAAGCAATGGCAACGGAATCCAGTTAAGAGAGAAAAACAAATGCTGACATGAGGATTAATGGATTCTGAAATATTGTGGAAGTCATCTGTGTGTTCATGAATGATAGTCTCTTTATATTTTCCATTATAAATCCAAATAAAACAACATTTTTTTAGACACTTAAGGGTTGGAATGGTTGAGGTAATTGGCTTGTATCCATTTTATTCTGATAACCTGCAAGAAAATGAGTGTATGCAAAAGCAAAAATAAAAAGCTTCTTTGTTCTGCATAGTTGTACTAATCATGGATATTTGAGATAGTAGATGAAAGAAATGTCTATCTAATAAAATTAAAAGATTTTTTTAAAAGATTTTATTTATTTATTTGACAGAGACAGCGAGAGCAGGAACACAAGCAGGGGGAGTGGGAGAGGGAGAAGCAGGCTTCCCGCTGAGCCGGGAGCCCAATGTGGGACTCGATCCCAGGACCCTGGGATCATGACCTGAGCCGAAGGCAGTCGCTTAACCAACTGAACCACCCAGGCGCCCTAAAAGACTTTTTATTAGTGATGTTGAGCAATAAAAAGCCCTCACAGATAAATTTTTAAATACCTTTTAAAATATAAGATTAATTTTGTCTCTGATTTTATTTGCTTTGAATTAATCTAGGAATAAAAATATACTCCTTTCTACAAAATTTTGTAAAGGTGGAAAATATAAGGCATTACAGGGTCATTAAAAAGATTTTTTAAATGTTTTATTAGAACTAAGATTTCTCTGGGCAGAAGACATAAACAGACATTTCTCCAAAGAAGACATACAGATGGCCAACAGACACAAGAAAAAATGCTCAACATCACTCATCATCAGGGAAATAGAAATCAAAACCACAATGAGATACCACCTCACACCTGTCAGAATGGCTAAAATTAACAACTCAAGAAACGATAGATGTTGGCAAGGATGTGGAGAAAAGGGAACCCTCTTACACTGCTGGTGGAAATGCAAACTTGTGCAGCCACTCTTGAAAACAGTATGGAGGTTCTTCAAAAAGTTAAAAATAGAACTACTCTACGACCCAGCAATGGCACTACTAAGTATTTACCCAAAGGGTACAAACATAGTGATTCGAAAGGGCACATGTACCCCAATGTTTATAGCAGCAATGTCCACAGTAGCCAAAATGTAAAAAGAGCCCTGATGTCCATCGACAGATGAATGGATAAAGAAGAGTGATACACACACACACACACACACACACACTGAATTATTACTCAGCCATCAAAAAGAATGAAAGCTTGCCATTTGCAATGACATTAATGGAACTAGAGGGTATTATGGTAAGTGAAATAAGTCAGAGAAAGACAAATACCATCTGATTTCACTCATATGTGGAATTTAAGAAACAAAACAGATGAATAAGATGAATATAGGGGAAGAGAAGGAAAAATAAAATAAGATGAAAGCAGAGAGGTAGACAAACCATAAGAAACTCTTAACTATAGGAAACAAGCAGGGTTGCTGAAGGGGAGTTGAGGGGCATGGGGTAACTGAGTGATGGGCATTAAGGAGGGCACTTGATGTAATGAGCACTGGGTGTTATTTGCAACTGATAAATCACTACACTCTACCTCTGAAACTAATAATACACTATATGTTAATTAATTGATTTTAAATTTGAAGAATAAAATAAAACTTGAAAAAAAGGAACTAAGATTCTCTTACTAATCATAGATAATCACTTAAATAACACCAAGGCATAGCATTTTACTACACGTGTGGATATTTTTTTTTTTTTATTTGAGACAGAGAGAATGAGAGACAGAGAGCATGAGAGGGAGGAGGGTCAGAGGGAGAAGCAGACTCCCTGCCGAGCAGGGAGCCTGATGCGGGACTCGATCCCAGGACTCCGGGATCATGACCTGAGCCGAAGGCAGTCGCTTAACCAACTGAGCCACCCAGGCGCCCCTACATGTGTGGTTATTTTACTCAGAGCTTCTATGAGGCCAGTTTTGCTGAGATTTGTAGTAGCAGGAGCATCCCATGTTGCTCTGAGAGGGGCTGCAATGTGTCACTCAGCACATTGATGTTGGCTAATAACATGACCTGTTTGTAGCCAGGACCAAACTAACCTGGCCCTGTGCCTGGCCATGAAAACCTGAAAGTCATTATCCAGGGGAATGGTTCTGTATGCACTTTCTATTTTTAAATGGTTAGAGAGAATCATTTAAAAAGATGATTCTATTTTAGTTCTGTTGTTGATAGCTATTCCATGCTTTGAGGTCATAATCATTGAAAGATTACCCACCATCCCATAGGTCACAAAAATTCCCTTGTTCTCCTCAAAATTAACCTGAAGGCAGTTACAAAAAGAGTTATTGAATTAATTGCATTTTATTTTAGTAGAGTTAGGGCTGAGAATTTTTTTGATGATTTTTTAAATGCTTCATACATATTGGTATAATTTAATTCACATATTTGTATAATTACAAATACAGAGATATATATTAATTTTCTACTAAGAAAAAATATGTGCCATCTGAGAGGACAAATAGCCGAGTGGTCAGTGACTTCCATGTCCAGCTGTGCAGGTTGTGTACTGCTCAACTTCTGAGAATTATATCACTGTGTAGTCCTGAGACTTTTGATTCTAGAGAAGAGCCAATGGTTCCAAATTCCTGTTATGATGCTTTCTATATTTTTTGAAATTGGACAAGGAAGTAAATACCTTGGTGCTTTGTTTTTCATATGAGTAATATTAACTCCCTCATAGATATGTTGGGAGAATTGATTAAATTAATAAATTAATAAAAGTACTTAACAACATTGTTGGGATATGGTATGGAAACAAGGAACCTGAGCAATTTTTATCCTGCAAGTAATCTTTTCAAAAATATAAGAGACTGTTGATGTGATCATTATAGTTCTCAACTGAATAATTTCCTTAAGCCTCACTCCATCACTACACCTGATTTACTATAGAATTTGGTTTACATAATTTACCTCTTGGATAGAAAACTTTGTATATGGAGAATATAATAAAGCCAAAGATGTTCAGTCTATGGAAACCAATTGGTGATTTTAAGCAAATCAGCATTTTACATCTGATGGGATGAGGAGCACAAAATACATTGTTTGGATGGCATTTTATTTGGAGGGAACTAAGAATCAAATATCTATTAGAATATGAGAAGAACACTCTTTTCAGCCAGTGTTAAAATAGGATTCACTGGCCCCAGGGTAGGAGCAATATGGATAATATTCTGGTACACTCTGAAATTGTTAGAGAAACATATTTTTGACCAAAGTTATCAAAAAACTTGTAGACTAAGGATTAAATGTTAAGTGATATTTTAAATAATTTATAAGGGTCAATACTGGGGAAAAAAAGAAAACTGTGTAGGTAACCAAGGGTCAGAATAGAGTATACTTTGAAGAGTTCATTTCATAAATCATTACCAGATGTTTTCTAAGAATGATCTCAAGTAGCTATTCACTGATTCTTGGGGCCAAAGCAAATAGGAAAGCACTAAAATTTGCGAATATATTATATTACATAAATCAAGCTGTTTCCTAATTATGTTGTATATTCTATTCATAATTTTAATTACTTTTAAAAAAAACTTTTACTGTCATGCTAGATTCCTAAGGTAAAATAATATTTGTCACTGTATGATCATAACACATAATATTGCACTAGTTTAATTTTCACAGACACTAGTTTAGTCACCGTCAAAAGTCCTTTAGCTCCAAACTCACAGATTCTCTGGGCAATGAACACATGCTTTCCATGAAAGAAATGGATTTAATTTGGAAGTAGATATTGAGGTAGCATTCATTCCTTTATTTACCAAATATTTACTAGTGCCCTCTACGTTCTGTACCTGGCGTCTCCAAAAACTAAAACATAAGGCACTTCCTTTTTCCCAAGTAGATTATACTCCAGAGGGGAGAGAAATGTGGAAATTTTTATAGAATGAAATCAGTGTTTTTATATGTGGACAAAACAACATAGAATAAGGAACTTTGGCCTCGAGGAATCAGAGAGGGCTGGGGAGTGGAGACTTTCGAGTTAGTCTTTGTTTTAGGAGCCACCTAAAATACATTGTGTGTGTATCTGAGCCCTACTCAGAGCAAGAGAACTTATAGGCAGAACAGCAGCTTCTAAGAAGTATTTGAGGATCAAGAGAATTACTTCCTCTACCCAGAAGGCTAACTCCTTCTGTGCCCTCCACTGAGCACTGAGCATAATTCTCCAAAAGGGCTGTGCATGCAGTCATTAATTCATTCTATTTGTATAGAGTAAGACTGTGTTAGGGGTAAGCTTGCTATAGACAAGAATTCCCAGACTGGTAGAGCACTATAAACTTCCATTTATGCTAAGGATACCTGGGGCCAGTATCCAAGGAGAAAATCAATCATATGTTTTTCAGCACTATGTGTCAAACCAATTTTAATTTGCTATACAAATTACTCTTTAGTACATTGGGTGGAGGGTGGGAGGAGGGGCAGGAAAGATGGATTTTTGCTTTTGATACTAGGTGGATACTTTGAACTTATGTTGCTTAGAATTAGTCACCTCTGATCAATTACTAAAGACGCCAGCAGAGAAAAGGAGAATTAAGAGACAGGGAATCAATTTATAGTCCTAAATGGCATTTGGTGCCTGAATAAAAGGAAATACTTTGAGAAAAATTTTTAAGCAGAAAAATGATCTATTTCCTTGACAAGGTAACTGCTAGGATGCTACTTAATTGTGCAGAGGGAATAAACAACTTCCAACATCATAAAATCTTCCCTTTTCCATACAACAGTCTTATACTATATAATAATAATTCCCTCGCTGACCGTGGTGTGGTTTGATATTCTGAACCAGCTCACAGAGCTTCCTCTTCGCATACACAAGCATTTACATATTTACCTAAATCCTGTCACATACTGTTTAGAAAGTAAAAAAGAAAAAGCTTTCCTCTTGTTTTTTTTTTTCTTTTTGTCCCTGATTTCATTTTCCCAGATGGTATTAATATTGAGTTCAAGCCAGCCTAGCACCTGTGTGGATAGTGAGGTTTTGCATGATTTATTTTGAAATCTCATAAAAGATGTGCCAATTATAGCAGTATTTGTACATAGAACAGAAATAAAATATGGAAATTCAAATTTTGAAATAACTTTGAAAAATTGTCCACATTTTAGTTTTTCTCTCTGCCTGAATTTGTGGTTTGTTTATTTGTTTGTTTGTTTGGAAGGGCATGGGAAATAAACAATTGCTAAATTCCTCTCCTGGAGGAGGATTTCCCTGTAATATCTTCCTGCTGCACACGTGATGGGACTGTATAGCACGTCAGTCAGTAAGGATGAATTTTAGAATCTAAAATAATGGCAATGATTTTTCATTTTGACTTGCTTGACTTCTAATGTATTGCATGCTCCTTGTCAGCACAGAGAATTTTACGTCTATTTAGCAAAGAGTCAACACTCAGAAAGAATATTTTGCATGAATTAAAAAGAATAAATGAGTTAGTTGATTAATACATAAGCCATGAGGATTATCAGGGACCTTCTCTTTCCCATGTACCAGATGTTGAAATTGGTCTTCAGTGAATATCTATGGAGAGGGGGATGAAGTAACAACTCTGCTCTTGTTTTTTTGGAGGAAAGCAATAGGAAAAAATTGGGAACCCTTTCTTCCATGATAAAGTATTTGTTAGAAAGTTGGCTCTTCAAAAATATTAAGAAACAGGGCACCTGGGTGGCTCAGTCGTTAAGCGTCTGCCTTTGGCTCAGGTCATGATCCCAGGGTCCTGGGATCGAGTCCCACATCGGGCTCCCTGCTCTGCGGGAAGCCTGCTTCTCCCTCTCCCACTCCCCCGCTTGTGTTCCTGCTCTCGCTATCTCTCTCTCTGTCAAATTAATAAATAAAACCTTTAAAAAAAAAAAAAAAAAAAAAAAAATATTAAGAAACAGAAAAATAAAGAAAGGAAAGGAAAGAAGGAAGGAGGGAGAGAACAAGGGAGGGGGGGTAATCGCGATATACGATTTCCATGAATGAAAAGTTCTGTAATGAGAAAGTTTTTTAAAACATTCAAAAATAGAATTAAGTCAAAACTGATACAAATATGATAAACTGAGAAAATCTCATATTAAGTCTGTTCTTAAAATTGAAACTAATGATGAAATAGTATCTTGATAACAATAACCTTGACCTCTGGGAAGTGTGGAGAAAATGAATGGGAGGTACAGACAAAAAAAAAAATCCTAAAGAATCATCTTTCATATGGGAAAGCTAAATCAATCAATCAAACTTTTATCTCGTAATGTTGGGATTACCTAGTCATAGAGTGTTGAGGAGGTTCTTCCCTGGTACCTTTTAATTTGACTATGAATGAAAGCATAGGGCAATTAGAGGCAAAGAACCCATTGATCCAAATTGAGTTGCCAATAATTTGGGGCAAACCCACTCAAAACTGTCCCCACTACCACTAGTCACCACTTAGCCTCTTCTCTATTCCCAAAGGAGGTAGATGTCAAGGGCTCCAACTTATGGAAGGTGCACTAGTTATCATGTTGGTGAATTTCCTACAAAGGTGCCCAATTTACAGGGGTGACGGGGCTTCAAGAAGACCACTCATACAATTAGGGGGTGTATACAAAATGTGACCTACTTGGACAGCAGATTTGTTGTTACCATCTTTCACCTCCTTCAGCTTGGGAGATGGGCACTGGAATCAGATGACAAGGATCAACCAAAGGAACAGATTTACCAGAATATCAATAGTGCTTCTTTGCTCAGTAGTTGGATGTTGGAAGATTTGAAAAATATGTATTAAGATGATTGCAGCAGTAAGCACATGAATTTTCTGTACTCAGAGTCACTTATATATTAATATTTAATTAATGAAAACACAACTTTTACAGTCTAAATAAAGAAATTCTTTTCTTAAATATCAAAAGGAAAGAGCTTATTTTTATCATTCCTTCTCTGTTTGGGTCCTTTGCCCATTTTTTAATTGGACTGTTCATTTTCTTATTGTTGAGTTTTAAGAGCTCTTTATGTAGTTTGGATAATGGTCTTTATCAGATTTTTTTTTTTTTTTTGCAAATATGTCTACCGCTTGTCTCCTCATTCTCTTGACAGTGTCTTTTGCAGAGCAGAAGTTTTTAATTTTAAAGAAGTCAAGCATATCAATTCTTTATTTTTCATGGATCATGTTTTTAGTGTTGTATCTAAAAGTAATTGGAATACCCAAGGTTATCTAGGCTTCTCTATGTTGTATTTGAAGAATTTTATAATTTTGCATTTTGCCTTCAGATCTATAATCCATTCTGGGTTAATTTTTGTGGAGAGTATAAGGTCTGTGTCTAAGATTCAGTTTTTTTTGTTTGTTTATTTTTTGTGGGATTTTTTGGCATGTGGATGCACAGTTTTTCCAGCCCATTTGTTGCAAAGACTACCTCATCTTCTTTGTATTATCTTTGTTTCTTTGTCAAAAGTCACTTGCCTATATTAATGTAGGTTTATTTCTGAGCTCTCTTTTCTGCTCCATTGATCTGTTTGCCCATTCTTTCATTACTACCACCATCTTGATTACTGTTTTCTGATAGTAGTCTTAGAGTCAGGTAGTGTCAGTCCTCTGACTTTGTTCTTCTCCTTCAATACTGAACTGCCTACTCTGGGTATTTTTCCTCTCCATGTACATTTTAGAATCAGTCTGCTAGTATCCACAAAACAACTTGTTAGGATTTCTATTGGGATTGTATTACTATATTTTTAATAAATTATTTTTAATCTACGAGTTTGAAATTGCTGACCTAAGGACTATTCAAAATAAGAGGAAATGTGCATGCTTGTTTTTAAATAAAATAGTTCACAT
Organism: Neomonachus schauinslandi; assembly: GCF_002201575.2. Lineage (NCBI taxonomy): Eukaryota > Metazoa > Chordata > Mammalia > Carnivora > Phocidae > Neomonachus > Neomonachus schauinslandi. The sequence goes on along the minus strand of NC_058414.1, from coordinate 45,392,275 downwards.
AATACTTAATTTAGTAGTATGAAAACACTGTGCACTCACCAGTATTATATGGTAACTTAAAATCAGGCCTGTGAAAAAAGCAATTTAAGCTTTTGCAGATACTTCTAATTAGAATATTAATCAAAGTTTCAGAGACCGCCAGTGAATACCTACACTTACATTAACTGATTATGTATATAAAGTACACTTCATTGCTCAATTCCTTTTTACAAAGTAATTGGGCAACATTATTTTTTTTTTAAAGATTTTATTTATTTGACAGAGAGAGACACAGTGAGAGAAGGATCACAAGCAGGGGGAGTGGGAGAGGGAGAAGCAGGCTCCTGGCTGAGCAGAGAGTAATTGGGCAACATTATTAACACCAAATAATGGTACTGGCTGGATATTTTTTTAGTTTACAATAAGTGCATAAGAATGAATAAGTTCTGTTTAGTAAGTATTGAGAAAGACTTATTGGTCTCTGCTGCATATATGCCGCATAAATTTTATTTTCCTAAATGGATTAAAAATACAAATAACTAACTCCATTTCCTAAATACTTACTTAACATTTATCACATTCACCATACAGAGTGATGAACTGTTTCTACCCTGAGTGTTTTCACATCTATAGAAACATTGTACAATACATATAACAAAATCCATATTTCAGTTTTTAATAAGATATTATTTGAACTAGATCAAGCCCTTCAAGGAAAGTAAGAGAAAGGCCAAAATAGAATTAGTTGACTTGGGAATGTTTGTATACTGAAATAGACACTTTATATGTGGCATCTCAGTTAATCTCAACTGCAAATTTAGCATTATTTTATTCATTTTATGTGGCAGGGCAATCACTCAAGTGGGTTAAATAATTTTCCCTAAATCACACATTTCATTAGGATTTAACAATCTCTTTTTCTAAGCTTCCCTGTACTTTGCTTACCAGTTTTGAAAAGAAAACAAGGTCGTTAAGATAACCTAGATGGCTTTTCTTTTTTCCTTTCACCATCCCCACCTCATCTTTAGTATGGTTGATTTCCCAGAATACATGAAAACCTTTCACAGGAAAGAATAATGACAGATGAATTTTGTCCATCGTAATAATAATAAGCCCTCTGGTCTCAAGCAAACTGGGAATGGCGGTAGTGGAATTCTGAATAGGAAAAGAGAAAAAAGAAACAATGAATGGCATGAAATAATGTTTGCATTGGTGTAGTAACTAAAAGTCTGTGGAAGGATGAATGAAAACATGGCAGTAGAAATAAGTAGTAAGAAATGGAAATAGGAGAAAAATGATGATTTAATCATGACTTCATTCTAAGGTCAACTATCCATATTTACCTTGATCACAGGCCTGTTTCTCTTTCATGAATAGTACCAACAGCAAAAACAGCTGTACAAAAACAAAACCTTGTATCCACGTTTTAATGGCATTAGGTGACACAAGAATAAATCTGGCTCACTCTTCGTAGACAACATGAGGGTTCCTCAGTGAATGGATACTCCTTTAAGCACAAATCTAAAGGATTAATGCATTATGAGGAGATTTTCTTTTACTCTCCATTCGGTTCAGCAATGACTACACATGCTAATGAGTAGCTGATAATAGCCATCTGGACAATAAATGCTCAATTGTGAACTTTAATTGTGTCATAGAAGCCAAAAAGAATGCAATGTAAATTTTTCTCAATTACTTTTATTACCCATTTTATGCATTTAATTATTCATAGATTTATAAAAAGATACAAGTTTCAAAATGGAATGGACCTCAGAGATAATTTGCTTAAGCAGCCTGTCTTAAATGTATAAAGCATTTTCAATTGCAAGTTGATGTCCAGTGTAGACACAGAAAAATCGGGGCGGCATTGTTTGGAAGACTGCTCTAATTAAATACTGAGCTCTTTGACGCAATACCATCTGCACACTCTGCCTTAGCTTCTGCTAGTCTGCAAAGGAGGCTGACCTTCTTGACACTGAAAGTGTTTCCATCTGTAGGGAGAATGGAGCTGTTTATGAGCAGACTGGCAACTGTACCCCAGAGACAAATTTAAAGAGAACTACTTACCTTTTGTCCAGAGATTCAATTCAAATTCTGAGTATCAGAAAGGAAAAATAATTGGAAAGTGCTCACAATGAGGTTACACAAAAATATATATATTTGTCTTGTGAGTAAATACGTATATAATTCTTATGTGTGAGTGTGTGAGATCGAGTGTGTGTGAGTGTGTATGTATGTGGGTCAATATATTATTTTGTTAATTACAAAGTAATAAGAAATTGCTGGATCGTATGGTAGCTCTATTTTCAACTTTTTGAGGAACCTCCATACTATTTTCCAGAGTGGTTGCACCAGCTTGCATTCCCACAAACAGTGTAGGAGGATTCCCCTTTCTCTGCATCCTCACCATCATCTGTCTTTCCTGACTTGTTAATTTTAGCCATTCTGACTGGTGTGAGGTGGTATCTCATGGAGGTTTTGATTTGGATTTCCCTGATGCCAGGCGATATTGAGCACTTTTTCATGTGTCTGTTGGCCATTTGGATGTCTTCTTTGGAAAAATGTCTGTTCATGTCTTCTGCACATTTCTTGATTTGATCATTTGTTCTTTGGGTGTTGAGTTTGATAAGTTCTTTATAGATTTTGGATACTAGCCCTTTATCTGATATATCATTTGCAAATATCTTCTCCCATTCTGTCGGTTGTCTATGATCCAGCAATTGCACTACTGGGTATTTACCCCAAAGATACAAATGTAGGGATCCGAAGGGGTACGTGCACCCTGATGTTTATAGCAGCAATGTCCACAATAGCCAAACTGTGGAAAGAGCCAAGATGTCCATCGACAGATGAATGGATAAAGACGATATGGTATATATACACAATGGAATATTATGCAGCCATCAAAAGGAATGAGATCTTGCCTTTTGCAATGACATGGATGGAACTGAAGGGTGTTATGCTGAGCAAAATAAGTCAATCAGAGAAGGACATGTATCATATGACCTCACTGATATGAGGAATTCTTAATCTCAGGAAACAAACTGAGGGTTGCTGCAGTGGGGGTTGGGGTGGGAGGGATGGGGTGGCTGGGTGATAGACATTGAGGAGGGTATGTGCTATGGTGAGCGCTGTGAATTGTGCAAGCCTGTTGAATCATAGATCTGTACCTCTGAAACAAATAATGCAATATATGTTAAGAAAAAAAAAAAAAACAGAAGAAGATAGCAGGAGGGGAAGAATGAAGGGGGGGAAATTGGAGGGGGAGATGAACCATGAGAGACGATGGACTCTGAAAAACAAACTGAGGGTTCTAGAGGGGAGGGGGGTGGGAGGATGGGTTAGCCTGGTGATGGGTATTAAAGAGGGCACGTTCTGCATGGAGCACTGGGTTTATGCACAAACAATGAATCGTGGAACACTACATCAAAAACTAATGATGTAATGTATGGTGATTAACATAACAATAAAAAGTAAAAAAATAAAATAAATGTTGAGGGGTACCTGGATGGCTTAGTCAGTTAAGCGTCTGACTCTTGGTTTTGCCCAGGTCATGATCTCAGGGTCGTGGGATCAAGTCCCGCATTGAGCAATGTGCTCAGTGCAGAGTCTGCTTGAGATTCTCTCTCTCTGCTCCTCCGCCCATGCACATGCTCTCTGTCTCTCTCCCTCTCTCAAATAAATAAATAAATAAATAAATAAATAAATAAATAAATAAAATCTTTAAAAATATATAAAATTTTTAAAAAAGTAATAAGAAATCAAACTTCTTAGCCATAGGAAGTCCTAAATTTTGTCTTTTACTTACAGAAGGTGAAAATACTTTGTTGAAAGACTGTGCTTGAATTATGCAAAGCAAATTCTTATCCACATTTGATGGATCATATAGTAAGCTAGGACCCTTCAGTAAATAATTAATTTAGTCTGTATAGGCAATGGGCTAGGATTATAGGACCTGTGCAGATAAGCAAGAAATGGTCTTTCTTTTGGACAGATTGTGGTAGTAACCATAATAGAGTGATGATGATGCTATACATGAACCCTAGATTCTTATTTTTTTCTGGAACAAAATATAGAATATATAAATACAAAATAAAATGCATTGAGAATCTAGACAATACTTTGTCTGGCCATCTGGATACATTTATACAAATCCATCCCCACTAGATAATAAATGGCATTATTAAAGGACCATAGTTTTTTGGTGTTTTTTTTTTTTTAAACTCTGTATTTTCGTGGTGTTTTGAGCAACATTTTTGTAAGGATTTTATTTATTTATTTATTTATTTATTTATTTATTTATTTATTTATTTATTTATTTATTTATTTGAGAGAGAGAGAGAGCACAAGTGGGGGGGGCAGAAGGAGAGGGAGAGAATGTCAAGCAGACTCTGCCAAGCACAGAGCCCAATGTGGGGCTCGATCCTATAACCGTGAGACCATGAGCCAAGCAGAAATCAAGAGTCAGATGGCCAACCAACTGAGCCACCCAGGCACCCCTTGAGCAGCATTCTGAAGAAAGTAAATGTTCTGGGGCATCTGGGTGTCTCAGTTGTTAAGCATCTACCTTCGGCTTAGATCATGATCCCAGCGTCCTGGGATCAAGCCCTGCATCAGGCTCTCTGCTCAGCTGGAAGCCTGCTTCTCCCTCTCCCACTCCCCCTGCTTGTGTTTCTTCTCTCGCTGTCTCTCTGTTGAATAAATAAAATCTTAAAAAAAAAAATGTAAGTAGAGGAGCCCTGAAAAGATGACAGAGGAGTAGCAAACCCTATTCCAACTGGTCCCCAGAATTGAGCAGGATATCTACCAGACCACTCTGAAACCCATGAAATCAGCCTGAGATGTAAGAAGATAGATATGGATCTCTACAAAGAGAATATCGCAGGTGGTTGGTTTCGAGGTATGAAGTAGGGAGCCATGATTCCACGGGCAGATATCAGAATATAAACAGAAGGGTGAGGGAGGCAAACCATGGGGATTCTACACCGCCAGTGAGCGATAGCCTCCCTTTCTGGGGACTGGGCACAGACTCACAGACTGGTGGCGTTGTGGAAAGGATTTTAGGGCAGCCCCCTGGATAGAAATCTGGAGTGGTGGGGCCACGCATGCAAATTGGGGGTGGCTGGCAGTTTTAGAAGCACAAAGGGCAGAGACGAGCCCCAACCTGCAGGCGAGGACTGGGAGTGCTGCTGAGGGGTGCACAACCCAGAACACTGCAGTTTATAGCAGCACAGACAGAAATGGAGACAGCGTGGCCTGGAGAGCTCACTGAAGAACAGACTGCGATCTCTCTGCTCTGAGGCAGAGGGTTGGAAATGATTTCTTCTGCTCTGACTCTCAGAAAAGACATGGAAAGCTGCCAGGGAAAGCTATCAGAGAACAAAAGCCCCAAAAAACCGGTTTTCACTGAGCTCATCCCCCACCATGGGGGGCAGAGCAACTCTGCCCAAACAGGGCTGCCTGAGTAACAGCACAGTAGGCCCCTCCCCCAGAAGACAGGCTGGGAAAACAAGAGGCTGGCAACCCTAAGGTCCCTATAAAACAGTGCATCTTGCTTGGGTTGTGGTCAATAATTTGGACCCTGTACATTCCCTCAACCATCCCACAATAGAATGACTAGGAGGAGGGACCCCCAAAATAGGAAAGATTCAGAGACTATGACTTATGCCACAGATTTACAAATGGATTCAGATATAATCAAGATGTCGGAGATGGAATTCAGGCTAGCAATTGTGAAGACAATAGCTAGAATGGAGAAATTGATTAACATCAACATCAGGTTTCTAAGGGCAGAAATGAAAGCTGAATGGCAGAACTTAAAAATGCTATCAATGAGATCCAATCTAATCTAGATAATGTAACAGCTAGGGTAAATGAGGGAGAAGAATGAATTAGTGATCTCAAAGACCAATTAATAGACAAGAAGGAAAAAGAAGATGCCAGGGAAAAACAACTCAAAATCCATAAAAATAGAATCAGAGAAATAAGTGACACCATGAAATGTTCCAATGTCAGAATTATTGGAATCCCTGAGAGGGTGGAGAGAGAGAGAGGACTAGAAGATATATTTGAGCAAACTGTAGCTGAGAACTTCCCTAATCTGGAGAATGAAACAAACATTTTTGTCCTAGAGGCAGAGAGGACCCCTCCCAAGATCAAGGAAAACAGGCCAATGCCCCGGCATGTAATAGTAAAACTCGCAAATCTTAGAACCAAGGAAACATCTTAAGGGCACTTGGGGGAAGAGATTCCTTACATACACAGGGAGGAATATCAGAATAGGTCAGACCTATCCACAGAGATCTGGCAAGCCAGAAAAGCCTGACAAGACACATTCAGGGTACTAAAACAAGAAAAACATGCAGCCAAGAATACTTTATCTGGCAAGGCTGTCATTTAGAATGGATGGAGAGTTGCAGAGCTTCCAAGACTGGCAGAAACTGAAAGAATATGCGACCACTAAGCCGACCCTGCAAGAATTATTAAGGGGGGTTTTATAAAAGGAGAAAGACCCCAAGAGTGATATAGAACAGAAGTTTACAGAGACAATCTATAGAAACAAGGTCTTCACAGGCAACATGATGACAATAAATTAATATCTTTCATTAATCACTCTCAGTGTGAATGGCCTAAATGCTCCCATAAAACAGCACAGGGTTGCAGATTGGATAAAAAGACAGGACCCATCCATATGCTGTCTACAAGAGACATTTTGAACCTAAAGATACATCCAGACTGAAAGTGAAGGAATGGAGATCCATCTTCCATGCCAACAGACCTCAAAAGAAAGCTGGGGTAGCAATTCTTATACGAGAGCTTTGCATGACACACTGGACCAGATGGACCTCATAGATAAATACAGAACGTTCCACCCTAAAACAACAGAATATTCATTCTTCTCGAGCGCACATAGAACTTTCTCCAGAGTAGACCACATACTGGGTCACAAGTCATGTCTCAACCGATACCAAAAGATTGAGATTATTCCCTGCATATTCTCAGACCATAATGCTTTAAAACTGGAACGTAATCACAAGAAAAAATTTAGAAGAAATTCAAACACTTGGAAGCTAAAGACCACTCTGCTCAAGAATGTTTGGGTCAACCAGGAAATCAAAGAACTGAAACAATTCATGGAAACCAATGAGAACAAAAACATATCAGTCCAAAGCTTGTGGGATACTGCCTAGGCCAAAGGGGGAAACACATAGCCATCCAAGCCTCACTCAAAAAAATAGAAAAATCCCGAATTCACCAACTAACTTTACACCTTAAAAAACTAGAGAAAAAGCAAGAAACAATGCCTAAACCACGCATTAGACAAGAAATAATTAAGATTAGAGCAGAGATCAATGAATTAGAAACCAGAAACACAGTAGATCAGATCAACAAAACTAGAAGTTGGTTCTTTGAAAGAATTAATAAGATCAATAAACCACTGGCCAGACTTATCCAAAAGAAAAGAGAAAGGACCCAAATTAATAAAATTATAAATGAAAGTGGAGAGATCATGACTAACACCAAGGAAACAGAAATAATTATTAGAAGTTATTATCAAAAACTATATTCCAATAAATTGAGCAACCTGGAAGAAATGGATGCCTTCCTGGAAACCTATAAACTGCCAAGACTGAAACAGGAAGAAACTGACAACCTGACTAGGCCAATAATCAATAACAAGATTGAAGCAGTGATCAAAAACCTCCCAAAAAACAAGAGTCCAGGGCCTGATGGATTCCCTGGGGAATTCTAGCAAACATTCAAAGAAGAAATAATACCTATTCTACTGAAGCTGTTTCAAAAAATAGAAACAGAAGGAAAGCTTCCAGACTCATTCTATGAGGCCAGCATTACCTTAATCCCCAAACCTGGCAAAGACCCCATCAAAAAGGAGAATTTCAGACCGATATCCCTGATGAATATGGATTCCAAAATTCTCAACAAAATCCTAGCTAATAGGATCCAACAATACATTACAAGGATCATCCACCACGACCAAGAGGGATTTATCCCCGGGATGCAAGGGTGGTTCACCATTTGCAAATCAATCAATGTAATAGAACTCATTAATAAGAGGAGAGAGAAGAACCATATGGTCCTCTCAATTGATGCAGAAAAAGCATTTGACAAAATACAGCATCCTTTCCTGATTAAAACTCTTCAGAGTATAGGGATAGAGGGAACATTCCTCAAGTTCATAAAATCCATCTTTGAAAAATCCACAGCGAATATCATCCTCAATGGGGAAAAGCTGAGAGCCTTTCCCTTAAGATCAGGAACACGACAAGGATGTCCACTCTCACTACTATTGTTCAACATAGTACTAGAAGTCCTAGCAACAGCAATCAGACAACGAAAAGAAATAAAATGTATTCAAATTGGCAAAGAAGAAGTCAAACTCTCTCTTTTCACAGATGACATGATACTTTATGTGGAAAATCCAAAAGACTCCACCCCCAAATTACTAGAACTCATACAGCAATTCAGTAATGTGGCAGGATACAAAATCAATGCACAGAAATCAGTTGCTTTCTTATACAATAACAATGCAACTGTAGAAAGAGAAATTAGAGAAACGATTCCATTTACAATAGCACCAAAAACCATAAGATACCTTGGAATAAACCTAACCAAAGAGGTAAATGATCTATAGGAACTACAGAACACTCATGAAAGAAATTGAAGAAGACACAAAAAGATGGAAAAACATTCCATGCTCATGGATCAGAAGAATAAACATTGTTAAAATGTCTATGCTACCCAGAGCAATCTATACCTTCAATGCCATCCCAATTAAAATCAAAAGCCCTGACAGTCCACATGGGCAGATAACCTGCATTCATTACATCAGGAAATATAACTATTCTGAAATAGTTTTTGAGAAATTTAGATTTAAAATTAAAAGTGAATCAGTGTTAATTACCTAATGTTATTCTTATAAAACATACAATTTTTGAAAAGGATTGCAAATTCTTTTTAGTTTGATTTTTATGCTAAAATAGTTTCTTCCTCAGTGTGTAATACTGGGTCACTAATGAAAGCTACATGTTAAATCTTGAAACCAGAAAAACTACTATTATTAAAAGCTATAAACAGGTTGCTTTTCTTTCAGCATAAAAAATAGAATTTAAGGTAGATTACAGTTTGTTCTAGGTAAAACAAATTGGATGGCTCCATTGAGTTTTCCAAATATAAAGGAGGGTAAAAGAACATATCTGGCTTGGCAAGGACTTTACACAAGCATGGAGTGACTTGTCGGGCAGGGAGAGACCAAGAATGGATCTGTGAAGCTCAAAGCTACAAATATATGGCAACAAACAGGAGTGACCACAGTCAAGAACAGATTATAGTGAAGATCCTCAAAAGAGAAGGGAGAAGACCTAAAACTAATATAACATTGAATGTCAACTATACTGCAATAAAAATTAAAATTAAGTAAAAACGTAAAGGAGGAGAACGTTTGAACTGGGCCCCTGGAGTAGAGGGGCCCAGTTCAGGGTCTAGGCCTTCAGAAAGGAGTGCGATTTTGCCCGGAGCTATGGGTAAGGACAGAATCCCTCCTGAGGAGCATTCTGGCCTTAAGGAAGATGTCTACCTTAAGGTGAACTAAAGTAGTTGACCCCTAAGAAACAGCAGAGGTGGCTGCATGACTGGTGAGGGGGGTACCTCCAGGTGATCGTGAGCACAGCACCGATGCCAGTCCTATTGGTGAAACAGCAATCAGAGCCACAGAAAGAAGGCCAACACTGTGCAGAAGACCCAAAGGCATTCCTGAGATCTTTCACTGTCTGAGCCCCTCATTCCAGTAAAGGACCATGTAGCTTGTAGTCACTCACTAAAAGCTGCCAATCCAAGCCACTCACAGATGTAGCCAAAACCACAGGACCTTAAGCTCATGTGGCACCAGGCCTGCAAAGTTATGATGAGAGAGGTGGCAAAGAGGCAAATGAGAGGGCAGAGAAATATTTTAGGAAGCAAACCGGTTTGGAGACCACAAAGCAGATGACAGAGGGCGTGGGGGCTGGGAATGGGAGGGGAAAGAAGGAATGCAGGGTTGGGGAGAGGTAAGAGCTAGAGAACAATATAGGACTGAGAATTCAGAAGACAGTTAGGTGACTGGACACACCGATGCACAAAGCTTTGTGATTGTCCCAGCATCGGAAACCAGGCAAGCAGAATGCTTAGAAAAGCTGTCTTGGATTAAACCTGGACTCCCTGAAAATTTGACAGTTCATATACAGGGCTTAACATTATGAATACAGAAATCATTATTTTAATCCTATGTCAGTGAAACCTGGACAGGTGCATTATGTCATCATGAACAAGAAGGCATCTGCAGTATTAAATAATGAGGGGTTTTGCCTTGATGGTAGGATGTTAAATTTTTATTTAATCTCATTCATCTGTTATTTCTATACCCACAATGACCACTTAAAAGATAAAATGAAATACTCCTTCCACCATACCAACTCAAAGGATAAAATAACTTCAGATACACTTACCAAAAAATAGGCAGTATCTAGATGAAGAAACATTAAAATGCTATTAAACGAAAAAAAGGACCTAACACCAACCAGATTTCTGTATATAAAACATGAATTTTCACAGTTACACTACTAATTTATATAATCACAATGAAGATATCAAAAATATATTTGAGGAGAGCCTAAGCTAAGTGATTTTAAATTCCATGAGTAAAATATTAAAACACAAGAAAACAGGGGCGCCTGGGTGGCTCAGTCGTTGAGCGTCTGCCTTCAGCTCAGGTCATGATCCTGGGGTCCTGGGATCGAGCCCCGCATCGGGCTCCCTGCTCGGCGGGAAGCCTGCCTCTCCCTCTCCCACTCCCTCTGCTTGTGTTCCTGCTCTAGCTATCTCTCTCTCCGTCAAATAAATAAATAAAATCTTAAAAAAAAAAAAAAAAACACAAGAAAACAATTTTTTTTTAAAAAAAGAAAGATATTTTTATACATTTTTTGTTATAAATGTATGTAATACAGCTGCAGTGTAGTGCTGGTATGTACAGAGTCCAGAAGCAGAACCAAATCGATACAGGAATTTAGCATTTGATAAATTTTATATATCATATCAGTGTGCAAAAGAATGATTACTTAGTAATTGATACTGGAACAGTTAGATAGCCATGTTGGAGAAAATTTACTTTAGATCCATACCTCACACCGTACTACTTAGGAGTCCTTTACTTCAGTAATGAACCTCTCTGTGTGTCAAAAAGCTGACATTCTACTTGAAACTTCAGAGATAGCACAGTAGAGATGGAGGAAGTTCAGTGGCAATGTACCTTTAATCCCTCCCACCAACCTCCTCCAACACTCACAGCTGTTTATCATTACTTACATCATCCAGGATTTATTTTTTTCTGGACTCCTGGCATGTTGTGTTATATCTCTGCCTCTTGCTTCCAAAAAATTCCCTATGGATCAAGGCCATTGTGCATATTTCATATTCAGTGATATTATCTTCCTAATTATCCAGCAAACTTCTAGATCCCATCAGTTCAATAATGCCCCAATTATATGATAATCATTTAAATGAGAACACACTAAAATTAGAGGGAGTATGTGACTGAGAGGCAAATTAATCTTTTTGAAGACAATACTTAAGGGAAAACATAAAAGAGAGTAATGCAGTAAATTTCAGCTATCTACGCTTATTCTTTGCCCCTGCAGGTGAATGCCTATTACAGCTCACCAAATTCTGGTCTTAGCATTGTACAGCCTGTGCTACAGAAAGAATTACAGATGGATTCAGAGTTCATAGAAGTATATTTTAACTTCAGCCAGAGAAAGAAAGGAAATGAAATATCTTGTGTAGTTCAACATATCTAATTGGATCACGGCATGCTAAATGGTAGAACTTCAGTTTATCTCTACAACAATTTCCCTTTCAGTACATATCTGGAAAGAGGATTCTATTAGTATGCTAGTGACCAAGGAGAGAGGTCAAGAGTAATCAACCCATTGTACTTATTGGCCAATATCCCTCCTGGTTCAAAGATGGAACATAGAAAAATCACAACTGTTTCCATTAAATATACGTGCAATACATAAGAGGGAAAATACTGAGCTGAATTAAGAAAATGTCAATTTTAGAAAACAACTTTTAAAAGATTCTTAATATAGGATGCATAAATACCCCACTGGGGGGGAGGGACAACAAAAACCCACTGGCCATAATGAACAAAGAACAGAAATTTATAAGGACAAACTGGGTATTAAAGTTTTAATGTACAAGTATTTCAGAGCAGTTGAATTATATTACTGATAAATTTGGAAGAAGGACAAAATATTGATGAAATATGTGAATTGCAAAAGAGAACTCCACATTTCATGCTTATTATGATTCTAACTTTGCAAAATATATACTTTCTTTGGGAGAGAAATCACCAAAATATTAAAAGTAGTTACATATGAATAATTATACTAAGGATTAGTAACATGTTTTTTAAGTATCTTCCTATATTTTCAAAGTGTGTGTTACTTTTTTACTGGGGGCTGATAGGGTATTTAGTTACTATTTTTTTTTAACAACAGACTTTATTCAGTTTAAGATTTTTCCAATAATGTTTTTTCGTTTTTTTCCTCCTGTTCTAGGATCCAATCCAGAATACAATGTTACATTTGGTCACCATGTCTCAATCTCTCCAAGGTGTGACAGTTCCTCACATTCTCCTTATTTCTAACAGCCTTAACATTTTTGAAGAGTACTGGTCAAGAATTTGTTAGAATATCTGTCAGTCTGTCAGATGTTCTCTCCTAAGTAGACTGGACTTAGGTATTTTTGGAAAGAACACTACAGAGCTCAAGTGCTCGCCTTGCATCAAATCAGTGATTACATACCATGACTTACTACTGATGATGTTAATTTTGATTGCTTGAATAAGTGATGTTTGCCAGACTCCTCCACACTAAAGTTACCATTTTTCCCTTTTTATCTTTTATTTGTTAGAAAGAATGACTAAGTTCCACCCACACTCAAGGGGAGGTGAGTTAAGCTCCACCTCCTTAGGGAGGAGTATAAAAAAAAATGTGTGCACATTTATTTAAACCAGTGCAGGGATAAATAAGTATTTTGGAGGAGATAATTTGAAACTATGCAAATATCCTGTTCCTCCTTGGATGTTTCTTTTGCAGTTGGAAAAGAAAGAGCATCCTTTACACATAAATGTGCAAAAACTAAATCATTGGATATTGTACCACATACCGTTCCAGAAACTGCCCACACCTTCCTTCTTTGTGTCTTTCCTAAAGTCCCCCTAGAAAAGCCAGGTGTGCTGCTCTTATTACTTAAGTATTTAAACTCTTCATATTTTATAGGATGCCAGCAGTATTCCCACCCAAAGGGGAAAAAAAATGAGAGAGACTATATTCTGTTTTCTTCTCTGACCTTCTCTTTCAGGCAAAACATCCTGTTAATATTTTATAGTCAAATTTCCACATGTACAATGCCAAAGAAGTAACTTAGATTTCTATTTCCTTGAATCACCTGGAGGATGATTTATAACATATATGCAGGATTGTGTATGTCATGCACACACACACACTCACACTCCTTATACTGTACCTGCAGCTCTGTCCTACCCAGCCCTCTCCCCAGTCCCTTTTCCTACATTCCACAAATACGTTGTTTAGTCAGTTCTGGTTGCTATAACAAAAATACCATAAACTGGTGGCTTAAATAGCAAACATTTATTTCTCACAGTTCTAGAGGCTGGGAAGTTCAAAATCCAGTCACCAGCAGTTTCTGTGTCTGGTAAGGAACCTGCTTCCTGCTGTTTGCTCTCTGAGTCCTCCCCACTGGAGAAGAGGAGGAGTTCTCTGGGTCTCTTTTAAAAAGTTCTACCCTCTAGACCTACTCACTTCCCAAAGGCCCCACCTGTAAATACCATCACAGCTGGGATTAAGTTTTAACAAATAAATTTGGGGATGGGGGTCATCCCAAACAGTCAGTCTGTTGCACTCATTGAATCAGTATCTCTTTAGAGGGATTTGGCAGTCTCTGATTTTTTTAAAAGTCCACAATATATTTCTGACTATATGTAAGAGTTTGGGAATGGTTGACCCAGCCAATGTTGCAATTTACCTTATACATGAATGTATGAGAATTAAGTGACAATCCCAGCAGGTTTCTTAAGATGATATGCCATGACCAAAATAGAATTTGAAATTTTCAGCTTGAATCAGTAGAAGATTCAGGAGAATAAATCCTTTCAAGCGTGTGTAATAATTTCTGTCATAGATGTGAGAAGGACTGTAGTTGTATTATTCTTGGCTGTGGAAGGTATGGTCTATAAGGAACACAGATTTCTGTAAACCTAGGAGAAGATGTAGTTTTATGTTATGTTACTCTCAGGTTTCCAGGAGAAAAAAGAAAAGTCCTCAAGGAATTCATATCCCAGTTGAAATATCAACATAGGGATATTTAAGTGGGATTCCCAGGGACTGGCAGATTTTCATAATTTTTTTTGCTTGCAGTTGCAAATACAGCCTCCCTCGCCACCATGCTGCTGCCATTTTGTCACCAAAAACCTCTCAGCATGGCAGAGACGATGTGTTAGGAGTCCACAGGGGGTGGAACAGAACCCTACTTCACAAATTACTTTTGCTTTTGGCAAGATATCATGTCCCCAACCAGAAATGAAAAACGTGGTTCCAAGACAACAGCACAGTAGTTACTCAAAAGAGTATTTGCATAATTTTGTTTTTGAATTTGCATTAAAAAATGACATGCAGACCAGCATGCAATTCTCCAAAGACCTCTAATCATTTCCTTGTTCAGTAACTCTTTTGCCAAGAACATCCTATGTGTCCATAGCAAACTTAATTGTTTACTGGAACAGTGTTTTTTGTGAGTTCCATACCATGAGGAAATTACGCAGACGATTTGATATTCATCATGTGGTGACTGGACATGAAAGGCAATGTCCAATGTGGTAATCCAGTATTAATATGGGCTGAATTGTTTAAAATATCAGAATCCATGAAAAGAAAGCCAAGTTGTTATTCTGCCTTTGATATGAGTTATTAAAAATGTGTTTAGCAATCACTAACTCTATGTAATTCTACTTTAATAGAATGGTTATTAAAACTAACCCAGTGTTCATGGAATAATTCAGTTTGTGATTTTTAAAAGCTAACAAAAGTAAAAGTAGTATAACAACAGCCATATTGGAAATGCTTCCTTGCCAGGCTAACTTAAAATTTTACTAAGAACGACAAGAAAGAAAACAGTCATAAATTCATCAAATAGTGTCATATTCTGGATTTAGGGATAAATGGAAGAGTGAAAAATAGTATGTGAAGGATAAATATAAACTTGAAATACTTTAAAGATAAAACTTAATGAAATCAATTTTTTTATGGAAGAAATTGGAGAAAACTAGTGGTTCCCTTGACACTGTGTTAATAATGGAAGAAAATACCAAAAAGGAACCAAAATTGATCTGTCTAGTCAGAGAACAGCAGAAAAACTTTCTATGATGAGGTACTATGCAACCCCCATATCACTAGGCAAACAAGAAATTGGGGACAATTAGTGGTTCTCTTGACATTGTGTTAGTTATTTACAAGGAATTGAAAGTGGACCTGTTTAGTCAGAGAACAGTAGAAAAACTCTCTATGATAAAGTACTATCTAGCCGCCATATCTCTAGACAGACAGCACATCTATGCAGTGCTGTGCAGGTTAAGTCAGCTCTCCAGTGGAACAAAAGAAAAATAAACTAATATGTAGCATTTGCTGATTGTGTGCTACCACAGTGATGTCATTAAAGTGGAGTTGAGAATCAGCTTTTCTGAGCTGGTATGAGCCGGCTCCAAAACCCCTTTACAAAAGCTACATTTCAACCCCACCTTATCCCAAAGACTGAGAGGTTTCTTGAATTCTTACATCTGATCTGAAAAAACTTCATAGCCTAGAAAGGATCTTAATGCTGCTTATAATATAGCTAACTATTTTGCTCAATATTCTAATATAAATGTCAACAATAAACTCATCATTCACAAAGTTTTACTGTGAAGATTTTGTGTAGTATATGATCTTATACACATCTGGAAAACCTAGAATTTAGGAAGAAATGTTTTCAAAGGGTTTCAAATCTTAGTGCAGGAAGCAAGATGAAGATGGACCAAGGATCAAGGGTCAAACAACTCATCATGTCATTCATTGCAGAAAACTGTCTTCTGGCCTCTGTTGCCTCTAGAAGTCATATGATTTGTGACACCTACTCACCAGCATCACATCTATTCTTAGGGGAGCTTTACCATACACTATCACAGCTGTCTATGTATTTATGTTTTTCGCCAGTGGGAGGGGGTTATGTTATCTACTGCCCTGTACCTAGTGCCTAGCCCAGTGCCTGGCACACAATAGATGTTCAATACAAATTTTAATATTTATCTATTTTGTAAATGATCTGATTGAAAAGAAAGAAAGGTTATCAGAACACTTGTGTTCTTTGTTCTTCTGAAATTAATTGAACTCTAAAGCACAACCTAAAATTCAAGCAAGATAAGTTGCAATGGATTTAACACCATTTGTCGAAGAGGTGAGAAATATAAGTTGGGTAACTTATATTTATAATTTTTTTAAGATTTTTATTTATTTTTGCAGGAGAGAGAGACAGACAAAGAGCACGAATCGGGGAGGGGGAGGGGCAGAGGGAGAGGCAGACTCCCTGCTGAGCAGGGAGCCTGACATGGGACTCGATCCCAGGACCCTGGGACCATGACCTGAGCTGAAGGCAGATGCTTAACTGAGTGAGCCACCCAGGCACCCTATGATTTAAGAGGTATATTGTTACTAGCCTACCAGAGTGTCTTGGAATTTTATCCTAAAATATATTTTAAAAGAGTATTTATACTGTTCTCTCACTCTGATGCTGTTGTCACTATTGGTGTTGATTATTAATGTTTGGAGACATTCTTCTTGCAAAGTTTCAGTTGTCATCATTGTGATCGTTATCTATATTCTGTTATGCCAGCTTACTTTTTGTCTTGGACTCAATTATTATTATTTTTTGGGTAATTCTTGTCCATTCAGACTAACTTTAAATAATTTTTACCTAAAATGTGTTGAAGTGATGGTATAAAGAAGACTGTATGAGACACTATATTTGTAAATTTAAAAAGCCATTCTGAACACATTAAGACCTTAATAGTCAAAGCACGCAAGGCCAACCACTGGCTCATAGCTGTGACAGAAATGAGGCAATAGGACAAGAAGTCAGACTTTGGAACTTAGAAAACTTGCCTTCAAAATTCTTGAAGAAAGTTATTTTTGAAAAGCAAAGTATATTGCACTGAAGGGAATCCAAAAATAAATGTAGCTTTTTAAAAAAATGTTATTAACATATAATTTATTATATGTTTCAGGGGTACAGGTCTGTGATTCAACAGTCTTGCACAATTCACAGCGCTCGCCATAGCACATACCCTCCCCAATGTCCATCACCCAGCCGCCCATCCCTCCCACCTCCCTCCACTCTAGCAATATTTATAGCAGCAATGTCCACAATAGCCAAACTATGGAAAGAGCTTAGATGTCCATCAACAGTTGAATGGATAAAGAAGATGTGGTGTATATATATATATACACACACAATGGAATATTATGCAGCCATCAAAAAATTGAAATCTTGCCATTTGCAATGATGTGGATGGAACTAGAAGGTATCAGGCTAAGCGAAATAAGTCAATCAGAGAAAGACAAGTATCATATGATCTCACTGATATGAGGAATTTGAGAAACAAGACAGAGGATCATAAGGGAAGGGAGGGAAAAATGAAACAAGATGAAACCAGAGAGAGAGACAAATCATAAGAGACTCTTAATCTCAGGAAACAAACTATAGCTTGATTTTATTTTATAATACTAAAGGTCAGGAATTGGAATCATTACTACTTATTTTCCTATGGTAAATTTTACATTTTGCTTTGAAGAAAATAGAATTTATTTACTCTTGCTCAATTAAAGAAGAACTATTTATTGTCTGTGATGTGCAAGGCATTGTATAATAAACGGAAATCTTAAAACTACTAATTATTTAGAGTCTATTGTGTGCCAGTCACTGCTCCCAAGAAACCTTTAGTCAAGTGAGCACTAAACACAATAACAAGACATGAGGTAGATGGTATAAGAGTTTGGATATTCAATTCTAGGTGAACACAAATCAGGACATGATTATTTTAGCTGGCTATCAAGAGCTGACAGGGCCAAGGAAAAATATACAGTATTCGTACTTGAACTTGAGCAACATGTAAACATTTGCCAGGTACACAAAATTGGGAGGAGACATTCCTAGAGCAAATCCTGAAGAAAAGTGACAATGCAGAAAAGCTAAAGAACACTTAGAACACGGGATAAATAGCTGTCTATTTTATAGAAGAGCCGCTTCCAGAACTCTGGTTACTAAGGTAATGTCATGAGTATCTTATAATTTTTTTGTTTGTCCTTTTATAGTCTTGAGGCAATAAGACCATAATAAAGCCAGAATTAAAATACTGGGTTTTTGCAAGTATTTTACAGGTTTTGTTGCTATTACACTCCTGTTGTCACATCAGGATGTACAAAAAGAGAGGAAAATATTCCATATCCAATCCCTCAGTGAGTACAAATGGTATCTTTTCGAGTAATAAATAATTTCAAGGCAAATATTTGAACTTTTTTTGCCCCTCATGCCTTGGCTGCGGTTTGTGTTCTGATGGGGAAAATAAAAAAGAAAAAGGAAAATTCTTCTTTCCAGACATCAGTGCAGTCTCTGACTCCTGCTTCTGAGTTGAAGTGTTTGTCAGAGAATCCTTGGGACTTAGTACTGTCTAATGTCTGGCACATTGTAGGTCATCAATAATTTTTATGAATAGATGCATGTCTCTCATTCATGAAAATCCAGACATTTGCACATGTGGATTTTAACTGAAACTATTCACTGGAGAATCAATAGCCATACTCTATTCTTAGTCTTTGTTTCCACTAAAGAAAGTAATTTGAAAAAATAAAATAAATTTCCTAACATAAAATCTATACACTTAAAATATCCTTATATTGGAATATTTATTAAACCAAAAGAAATCATTTCATATGATAGCATTTATGTTTCTCTGGATTTATTGAGATAGAATTGACTGGAACATATTAAGTTTAAGGGTGAATGCCATGTGATTTGATACAAGAATATATTGTGAAATGATTACCACAATAAGGTCAGTAATCAAAGAATTGCCAATTTTTTGTGATGATAACATTAAAAATCTACTCTCTTAGCAACTTTCAATATCTAGACAGTATTGTTAACTATAGTCACCATGCTGTAGATTAGATCTGTAGAATTTAGCTCTGTCTTTACCAGAATATCATATAGTTGGAATCAAACAGTATGTAGCCTTTTCAGATTGACTGCTTTCACTTAGTAACACACATTTAATATTCTCCATGTCTTTTTATGGTTTGATAGCTCATTTCTTTTTGGTACTGAGTAATATTCCACTGTCTAGATGTGTCACAGTTTACTTATTTGTCATCTACCAAAGGGCATCTTGTTACTTCCAAGTTTGGCAATTATGAATAAAGCTGCTATCAACATTGATCTGCAGGTTTATGTGTGGACAGAGTCCTCAATGCATGGCATCTTTATAATAATTTTATTTAATAATGTCATTAACTGGCATTATTCTAAACATTATTATTAACAGTTTAAGGTGCTTTTACCTTGATTAGGAATTAGTCTATTTGAATCCATGTTAAGGATTGAATCTTTTAACCAAAAAACTAATATTTACCAAATTATATGTTTGACTTCATTAACTGCATATCTGAAAGTATAAAAGTGAACTTTAATGTGTGACATCATCTTGCTTATCTAATCCAAATCATCTATATTAAATATTTCTTCTTTTGAATGCTAATCCAATTAGGAATCAACCCCTCATTTTAGGCTTTAGTGTGCTTGTAGTAAGACTTTTTAAGAAACTGTTACTCATTTCTAGGTCAAAAGGACTGACTACCCAAACTTTCATTTACTTCCCTCCCTAACATCTACTGAAATAACAGAAAAAAAATCCTAGAAAAACAAGAAGAATGCCTTTGGAGGACAAGGATTATTAAAGAATTTCTTAAAGGTATAAAGCAGATGGGATTTAATTGAAAAAGAAACCCCACAGAGGTGAGCAACTGACAACTCAATAGGGATTTCTGAAAAAAAGAAAGTTTTCCAAAGAGAACACCAGAAAACTCCCCAGGATCAGAAAAAGCCTAACTTAGGAGCCAGAGCAGTCCCTAGGGCAATTGGCAAGGTAATTAATTAAATTGCTGGGGAACTGCTGGGCCATGATACAGCTCTGAGGCACAAGCTAGTGAGCTCTAAATTTAATGGCGGTTCTGCCTTAGGGAACTCCCAAGGGGGGCTTGGTGCCAGGAAGAGAAGTAGGGCAATGTCCTAGTCAACATCCAGGTACAAAGGAACTGAGTTACGAGGTAACACTGAGTCCCTACAAATGGATCAATGAAACAAAATCAATAATCCATACACAAAACACAAAAATCTCGGGCGCCTGGGTGGCTCAGTCGGTTAAGCGGCTGCCTTCGGCTCAGGTCATGATCCCAGGGTCCTGGGATCGAGTCCCGCATCGGGCTCCCCGCTCTGCAGGGAGCCTGCTTCTCCCTCTCCCTCTGCCTACTTGTGTTCTCTCTCTATCTCTCTGTCAAATAAATAAATAAGATCTTTAAAAAAAAAATAGAACTTCAAAACACAAAAATCTCAATAGAAATGTGATAAATACATTTAGAATTTTGCATGAGAAAAACCCACCATAAGCCTATGACAAATCCCCAAAGTCATAAAGGACAAATTGGCATATTTGACCACATAATTATTTTTGTTTTGTCCCGACCAACTGTATCATTAAAAAAGTAAAAGACAAATCTAAGTATAGAGAACATACATACACTACAGGTAACAGACAAAAATATGATCTTCCTAACATACAAAACCACTCTAAATCAGTAATAAGACAACCTCATAGAACAATGTCTTATGAGCAGATAAATAACTACAAAATTTAGATTAACTAGCATGGGCATTTTAAAAATTAGCTATGATCAGGAGAATGCAAATAAAAAATAATATTGCACTAGATTAGCAAACTTGAAAAAATATACAATGTTGGAAAAATTGTGAGGAAAATCATACTGTCATTTACTCTTTCTTGAACTGTCATTTATGCTTTCATATGAAGTTTTTAGAGCACAATTTGGCAGGATTTACCAAAATTTAGCATCGTGGGTAGAAGATTAATAACACCCATTTTCTTCTTTCCCCCCCATAGGAAAAAATGGGATTTTTTTTCAAGTTTTTATTTAAATTCCAGTTAGTTGGGGCACCTGGGTGGCTCAGTCGTTAAGTGTCTGCCTTCGGCTCAGGTCATGATCCCAGTGTCCCCGGATCGAGCCCCGTATCGGGCTCCCTGCTCTGGTGGGAAGCCTGCTTCTCCCTCTCCCTCTGCCTGCTGCTCCCCCTGCTTGTGCTCTCTCTCTGTCAAATAAAAAAAAAAAATCTTAAAAAATAAATAAATAAATAAATAAATAAATAAATAAATAAATAAATTCCAGTTAGTTAACATATGGGCAGAAGACACGAATAGACATTTTTCCAAAGAAGACATACAGATGGCTAGCAGATACATGAAAAGATGCTCAACATCACTCATCATCAGGGTAATACAAATCAAAACTACAATGAAACACCCATTTTCTTCTGCATGAGGAGCTGACCTTAGTCTCTGGAAGCAAAACACCTGATTCTGCTCCTGGCAAATTAGATTTTCTATTCTCTTTTCCTCTAAGGACATATGATACTAGATGTACCTTATGGCAATCTTATAAATCTGAAAGTTTAGACAGACATTTAAGATCTCTGGTGGGTATTGTCAACTTGTATAAGCTACTTAAATTCATTTAATGTAAATAAAAATACTTAGATACAGTAAAATTTTAAAGTATGGAGATATTATCAATATCCAACAATAACAGAAGGGATGAATATATTTTGTTCATCTACATTATGTAATATTGTATTAATAGGATAAGCTAGATTTGTATCACTAAAATGGAAAAAAGCACCCTCAATATACTGTTGAAAGAAAAGGAAACACTGGGCGCCTGGGTGGCTCAGTTGGTTAAGCGACTGCCTTCGGCTCAGGTCGTGATCCTGGAGTCCCGGGATCGAGTCCCACATCGGGCTCCCTGCTCAGCGGGGGGTCTGCTTCTCCCTCTGACTCTCTTCCCTCTTGTGCTCTCTGTCTCTCATTCTCTCTCTCTCAAATAAATAAATAAAATCTTTTAAAAAAAAAGAAAGGAAAAAAAAAAAAAAGAAAAGGAAACACTGCACGGGCACCTGGGTGGTTCAGTCGGTTAAGCGTCTGCCTTTGGTTCAGGTCATGATCCCAGGGTCCTGGGATTGAGCAGGGAGTCTGCTTCTCCCCCTGCTCGTGCTCACTCTCACACTCTCTCTCTCTCCCCTCTCCCTTGCTCTTTCTTAAAGAGAAAAATCTTAAAAACAAAGAAAAATGAAAAAAGAAAAGACACACTGCAAAACAGTATGTATTATTTCTTATATAGGTATGTGTGTATCAGTCTCTTCTAGGACCTGGCTATGTTTGAGGACTAACTGGCTTGACTGGCCCCCTGCACAACTTGCCAATTCCAAACTTTCACGGACCTAGATCTTGTTCTTCTACCCAAACCTTAGGCTGAGGTATTTTTTTGTTTTTGTTTTTTGTTTTGTTTTGTTTGTTTTTTAGAGAGCGAGAAAGTGAGCAAGTGAGAGAGAAAGTGTGAGTGGGGTTTGTTTCGTTTGTCTTTCTGAGAGTGAGAGAGAAACCTGAGGGTGGGGACAGAGGGAGAGACAAAATCTTACACAGGCTTCACACCCAGCATGGGCCAACATGGGGCTTGATCTCAGGACCCTGAGATCATGACCAGAGCCAAAACCAAGAGTTGGATGCATAACTGACTGAGCCTCCCAGGTGCCCCGAGGCTTAGGTCTTTATGTAAATGACTTAACTAACATAACTGTGGAGAGACTCTGTTGATCTATCTATCCTACCATTCACCAAAAGGAACCACTAGCTCAGCCTTGGCTACACATTAATCAGTTGATAAGTTGATATTTTTAAAAATACTAATACTTCTCAGATGATTTCAATGGAGAAATTCTATAAAAATTTAAAAGAATAACTAACACCAAGTTTCAGAGTCTCTTTCAGAAGAAAAAAAAAAGAGAAAACACTTCCCAATTCATTTATGAGGCATTATTACCATACACCAAAACGAGACAAAGGTAATACAAAAGAGAGAGAAAGATGGAAAGAGAGGAAGAGGGAATCTGTAGACCAATATCTCTCATTACACACACAAATATTCAATAACATATTAACAAATTGAATCCAGCAATGTAGGAAGAGAATTATACACCATGACCAAGTGACATTTATTCTAGGCTTGCAAAGCTGGATCAACAGGCAAAAATCAACCAATATAATCCATTATATGAGGCTATGGTCTAAATGTTTGTGTCCCCCCAAAATGTATATGTTGAAAACTTAATGTCCATGGTGTTGGTATTAGGAGGGACCTGTGGGAAGTGATTAGGTCACAAAGGCTGAGCCCTCATGAATGCGGTTACTACCTTTACAAAGGAGGCATAGAAGAGCTCCTTTGCCCCCTCCTGCCATATTAAGATACATCAGAAGCCTGCAATCTGAAAGACGGTCCTCACCTGACCATAATGGCCTGATCTCAGTCTTCTAGCTTCCAGAACAGGGAGAAATAAATTTCTATTTACAAGCTCCAGTCTGTGGTATTTTGTCATAATAGCCCAAATAAACTAAGACATAGCAATAGGTTAAAGAAGAAAATTCATATAGTCATATCTCAAGTGATGAAGAAAAGATATCTGACAAAATCCAGTAGCCATTCATGATAAAAGCTCTCAGCAAGTAGGATTAAAGGAGTACTTCAACTTGATAAAGATCATCTACAAAAAACTTAAAATTTACATGAAATACATGTAAATACATGTCAATTACATGAAAACTGAATGTGTGTGTCCTGAGGTAGTAAGAAACAAGTATTTCCACTCTTAGTGCCCTTATTCAACATTTTATGGGAAGTTCTAGGCAGTACAAACCGACGAAAAGAAAAACATATAGATTAAAAACAATGAAATAAAACTGCCCATATTTTCAGATGGCATGACTGTATATCTGGAAAATTCCAAAGAATCTTCATACAATTGTTCAAAAACAAATGAGTTCAGCAATGTCACAGGATACAATTTCCATACACAACAACAAAGCTCAATGCACAAAAAACAATTACATTTCTATATACTAATACGAAACATGTGAAAATAGAAATTTACAATTGAGCTACGAACATGAAATACTTAATTATAAAGCTAACAAAACAAACCCAGTATCTCTGTACTGAAAATTACAAAATGATGATGGAATAAATAAAAGACCTCAATAAATAGACATACCATGTTAATAGCTTGGTAGAGTCAACATAGTGAAGATATCAGTTCTTAAACTTATTTATAGGCTTAATGCAATTCCTCTGAAAATTCCATCAAAGTCTTTGTAAACATAGATAAGCTTGTTCTAAAATTTATATTAAAAGGCACAGTACCTAGAATACCTAAAACAATTCTGATAAAGAATAACAAAGTGGGAGAAGTCATTCTATGCAATGTCAAGTCTTACTATATAGGCACAGTAATCAAGACAGCTTAGTATTGGCAAAGGGATAGACACATAGATCAATTAAACAGAATTAAGACTTCAGAAATAGAGGAACACAAATATGGTTAACATGTTTTGGGACTTTTTTTTAATAAAGGTGCAAAAACCATTCAATGGAGGAAAGACAAAATTTTGAACAAATGGTGCAGAGCAATTAGACATCCGTGGGCATAAAAATGAACCCCTACCTAAATCTCACACCTCATATTCAATATTATGTTAAAATGGATCATGAAAACTATAAAAACCTTTAGAAGGGGAAAGAAAATAGAAAATCCAGAACCTAGAAATAAACAAAGAGTTCTTAAACTCGATACCAAAAAACATGATTCATGAAAGGAAAATCTGATAAAACTTCATCAAAACTAAAAGCTTTCATTCTGCACAGGACCCTGTGAAGAGTTTGAAAAGAAGATTTCAGATGGGAGAAATATTTGAAAACAACAAATACAACAAGGAATTGTATCTAGGATAAATAAAGAACTCTCAAAACTCAATAGTAAAAAGACAAACATTTCCAATTAGAAAATGTGAACAGATATCCACTGAAGAGATGGTAAATAATCACATGAAAATATGTTCACCATTTTTAGTAACTAGGAAAATTCAAAGAAAAACCACAATGAAATATCACTATATGCTTATCAGAATGGCTAAAATAACAATTTGGCAGTTTCTTATAAACCTAAATATCCAACTACCATATAATCTTAGCTGTTATACATTTGGGTTTTTATGCCTTAGAAAACATATTCACACAAATACCTGTGCACAAATGTTCACAGTAGTTTTACTTGTAATGACCTCAAACTGGAAGCAACCCAGATGTCCTTCAATGGATAGATGATTAAACATACTGTGGTACCATGGTCCACATGTAGCACAACATTGTACCATGGAATACTACTGAGCAATCAAAAGGAATAATCTATTAATATATACAGCAACCTGGATGACTCTCCAGATAATTATGCTTAGTAAAAAAAAATTCAATCCTAAAAGATCACACTCCATGATTCCAGTTCTATAACATTCTTGAGATAACAAAATTATAGAGCAGAAGAATAGATTAGTAGTTGCTAGGGCTCGCCAGGGGAGAAAGGGAGTAGCTGTGATCCTGAGGGTAGCACAAGGGATCTTTGTGATAGTACGGTTTTGTATTTTGACAGGGTTGATGCCACACAAATCTACATATGTAATAATTTGCATGGAAGTAAATACTTACAAACCAACATACACACATTTGTGCATGTAAAATTGGTGAAATTTAAATACAGTGGATAAATTGTATGGAAATCAATTTCCTGGTTAAGGTTTTGTACTATAGTTATGCAAGATGTTACCACTGGTAGACACTGAGGTCTATTCAAGAGTGTTGTTCTTTCTGTATTATATCTGACAGCTGCCTATACTTCAAAATAAGAAGTTTAAGAACAAACAAACTTAGAGTCTATCCCAGAGATTCTGGTTTATTTTGTCTATGGTGAGGCCAAAGGGATGTACATAGAATCCATTCATCTCTCCCTCCCTTGCTCGCTCCCAATCTCTCTCTCCCCTCTAGATGGAAGCTAGAGCTTCAGGTCCAGCCCATAGGACTCAAGGCCAGATATTGTTATGATAAACATTGTTATGATTATCTCAGTATTATCATCAGTAATATAACTGTTTTTAATATTCTAATAAATTAGGTAAAAGAGACCACTAAATATGATTTAATAAAAGATGATCTTAAAAGTATTTTAATGTCAGAATTTTAGAGATATTTGCAATAACTGTGCTTTGTTTCACTACTTTTATGTACTAGATGCAACATTAGTTTAGTTTAGCCTCATTAGGAAGCATTTTAATTGGAATGTGAATATAGTTTTGTATGCCTTTCAATTATTTTTTTCTAAAATAAATTAGTTTATTACTATATACACTGGCAAATACTGTTGGCAAATAAAAATGACAAAAGACAAGTCAAGTCTCATTTGGAAGAGTACAATTATAATGAAAATCTACACACATAGAAATAGGGGAAGAGAGAGAGAGAAAGCTTTAGCTCACTTGTTTCAAACAACGCTTGATTAAATAAAATTCCATGACAACTAGCAAGGTTGAACAGTCCTACAGAGCCTATTGTAATCAAATCAGGCTTGAGTCATAAGTGAAAATGAATTCACATTTCACCTCCTCCTAAATGTTTTTCTAAGTAACAGACACTCTGAAATAAAGACCCTGTCAGAGGCAGCTGGCAAAAAATTACAGATTATAATTCTAAAACCCACACAGCTTCTTTGTCACATTTACTTTTAACCATGGTGTTTGGCTAGAGGCCTAACATGGAATGTTAGAAAGGATTCCCAGGGTCATTTTTTGACGACGTGGCATTAAAATTGTTCTCTGAACTGTGATAATCATTACTGTTCATAAGCACCAGTATTTTTCTTAGATCACCCTCTTGCAAACAGGCTTGTGGTGCATTTCCTGCAAGCCTCATATAGCTAAAGACCTCAGTGGTAAATGCTGTCTTCGGTCACTGTTTTCTAACGCACTGTGGTATCTTTTCCCCTGGAGGCTAGGTAGGCTAAATGGCATTGCCATAATTATGATTGCTGCAACCCAGAATTGAAATCAAAGCACAGAAATGAAAGCCAGCCATGCCAACCACATAGTGAGTGCTCTTTTTTCCCCATGAGCATATGATTTAATGTTCTGCATTCAAGGCTTAGTCTTGTGCTTTTGTCATTTAATGGCAACAAATGAATTAATCATTGGAGTTGTTAAAAGAGAAGAATATTTAAATGGTTGAATGTTACAAGGATAAAAAACAACTGACAAATATGTTGCCAATACATATTTGCTAGGAACATAGTCATTCCTTCTCAAAAACCAACACTTTCTCATAATGGTCTGGGGAGATTGTCTTTCTCATTAAGATCTTTTCCCATGCAAGGGGTCGAACCCTTGTCAGAGGTTCTGATTCTGCCTCAGTTTACAGACTACTTGATAATTTCCTCTAGGCTAGAACCCTGGGCAATGGACCCACTCCACCTTTAGACAGAAGGTAGTTAAACACCTTCCCTCAACATTATCTGAAGAGTCTAGCTGAATCCAGTTCTTTCTTTCTAGACTTGGCCTCAGGTGGAAAAATCAGGATTCTGTTTTTCTCTTACCTTAATAATCCCTCTAAACCCCACATTCTTTCCCCTGTACCTTTTCAGGGAGGAAAATGAATCTAACAGCCAAAAGAGAAAGAGAGGCTAGAAGAGTTCCTTTTCCTTGAGTCTAGCTTCAGATCCATGTGCTTTTAAAGAGTCCTCTGGGACCAAGGATAAGTGAACAGATTTTTAACATTTTCTTGCACTCTTCTGTGGTCACTTTTCTCCTTATGAGGTAGCATGTGAAGTAGTAAATCTTAGGAGAAACAACTGGGGGCTGTTTCAGTGGAACTTTGCCTTCCAAATAGAAAAACTTATCAGGAGAGAAGACGAAAGAAAGCAAGCCAGAAATTAAAAGGGGACCAAGAAAGCTAGTCCCTGGTTCTGTGGCATTTCTCCAGATTATGCTATGACTGAGTTTGCTTCATTTTTTCACTATCTTCCCATTTTCTCTCATGTTATTTAACTATATTCTGAAACTTTGGTGTCCCTAATGTCACCCCAGATACTTGTTTACCATGTCAATTCCTGGGCTCCAGCTCCAAGAAGTTCTGATTCAGATGGGGGTAGTGCATAGGAATCTTAACCAGGACTAAGCAAAGATTTCTTGGACTTCATGCCAAAAAAAAAAAAAAAAAGGATCCATAAATGGAATGAATGTGATGAACAGGCTAATGTGATGGATTTTAAATCATACTTTTAAAAAGAGTTCTAAAGTTTATGGGTAGGCTGATGAAAAAGGTCATGAAACATACTATTGAATCCATCTTCACTAGCAGAGATGATAAGGCAGAAGACCAGGACAGCAACACTGCTCAGAATTAAGGAATATAAAGTTAAGACTATGCATTCTTTGACCTTCCTGGAGGCCTAAGGAAAACCAAGATGGATTCAGGTAGAGTGGTTGAGAAGAAGACAACCCTTTGCTCTCTCCATGTGTGATCACAGATTCAAGTTTATTCCCAAAATGCAGGCCTTCTGCCCCACATCTCGCCCTTTTCCCCACCCCTGCCTTGTATACTGGAGGTCTAACTAACAACTGAGCTCCTGCCTTAGTTTTTGTGCCGGAGTTCTTTTTGAAGTATCTACTTTAGCACCAACATTTCTCTAGCACTGGTTCCTTCTAGAATTTTTGCTGGTCTCTCCCCATTCTTTGTGAAGTCACCTGAGAGTGATCCTGAGGGTTTCATTCCCTCCAGAGTGAAGGAATTGCTCTACCCTGCCTATGTCTACATTTTGTTCAGTCTTCCTGGATTTATGTGCTTTCATCACTGTTCCTTTTAAATCCCATATTGAGATTCCCCACACTTCCCCTTAGGATTAGTGTCTGATGCTTTAGCACCTTAGTCCCAAGGCCTTGCCCCAGATGCTGGTCTGGTTCTTTCAACACAGTCAACCTGAATCTCATCGTGTCTTGAAATAATATACTTTGTGAAAGAAAACCACTAAATTTGCCAGCACAATTGAAACAGATTATCTTAATCTTCCCCAATCCACTCATCTGGCCAAATGATGGTAAACCCTCAATACCAGATACTTAAAAGAGGAAAAATACCTTGTTATTGAAGTAGGAAGGATAAAATAAATTGAAAGTGATTCGCCAGCATTTGTCACTTGTATTTTTCTAGTACTGGACCCAGAGAAGGATGCCATCAAAATAAGGGCATTTTATCCTCTAGACTGATGTAGCTGAAAGAATCCCATCTGGGTTCCTCTTTAATGCTCTGAAAACAATAAACAGGTTGGTTTAAGACTATGTCAATAACTTAACAGATACCCCTGAGAGTATCTTAAGGTCTTACAGAATTTTATCTTCTCTTGACAAGTAGAACAAGATCTGATTCTCTGGTCCATCTATGCCAAGGCAATAACATCTGAAATTATTTGTCATTTCCTCTTTAGAGCATTCAGAAAAAGAAAAAAAATTTGTCTTTACCAGATCAACTGTTTTACCTTCCTTACAAAGACACCATTTTTTAAAACTATGAGTTTGGTGTGAAGTTGGGACTGAGATTCATTTTATTTCTTAGGGATATTCTAGTACCATTTCTTGAAAAGATTTTTTCTTTCTTCATTGGAATGATTCAGTAGTACCTTTGATGAAAGTCAATTGACTGTATAAGTGAAACTTTCTGAACTCTTCTGTTCCATTGATCTGTCATGCCTTATGCCAGTACAATGCTATACTGATTACTCTAGCTTAATAATAATTCCTAAAGACAGCTTGTGTAAGCCTTCCTAATTGTTTTTTTTTTTTTTTCATTTTCAGGATTCTAGGTCCTTTGTATTTCCATATAAATTTCAGAATCAGCTTGTCAAATTCTGAAAGAGAGAAGGAGAGGTTGAGAGGGAGATGAGGAGAGGGAGAGAGAGGGAGAGAGAAGAAGAGAGAGGGAGAGAGGAGAAACAAGAAACAATTTCCTGCTGGAATAATACCTGGGAAGACAATGAATTTATGAATCGATTAAGTGATAACTGACATCTTTAAAACATGTGTCTTCCAACACATACATTTGTTTTGTGTTATTTAATGTTCATTTTTTAGGTGCTAGTTTCTCTGAACAATTGTTTCAGTATTGAGGGCTTACATGACTTCTATCAAATTTATTTCTAAATATTTTTATATTTATTAACTCCTCAATAATTAGAATTATTACAAAATTTCACTTGCAGTTGTTTGCAATTGTATATAAAAACTGATTTTAGAACAATAAGCTGTTCTCTGAGAACTTTCTCAATTCACTGTTAGTTCTAATAGTTATTTGTAAGATTGTTTGTAAGATCTTCTGCATACAAAATCATGCCACACACCAACAGAGAAACTTCCAATCTTTATATTTTTGATTTGCATTTTCTAGATTTATCTCTATGGCCAGGCTTACCAGTATGAAACTTAACAGGAGACTAAGAGTGAACATAATAGCCTTGTTTTAAACTCAGGAGGAAAATAATCAACATTTCACGATTTGGTATAGTGTTAGCTGTATATTACACATAGATGCCCTTTAACAGATCAAAGAATCCTTACATTACTAGTTTTCTAAAATTATTTTATCATGAATAGGTGTTGAAGTTTGTCGAATATTTTTGCTATTCTACTGAAATTATCTTCAGTCATTTCTCCTTGACCCTTAAGATGGTGCATTACAATTATTTTTGAATGTTAAGCTAACCTTGCATTCCTGGGATAAACTACTTAAATACCTTTTGTTAAAGGTTTTTGCATTTACATACATGGAAAACATTGGTTAGGAATTTATTTTGTAATTTTGTTTCAGGTGTTGCTATTAGGGTTATGCTGGCCTCATAAAGTGAGTTTGGAATATTCATCCTTCCTCCATTGCTGAGAGACTACTCGAAATCCTGACTTCCTTAAATGTTTGATAGAATTCTACACTATACCATCTGGTCTGGATTTTTCTTTCTGGAAAATTTTTGGTAATGAACATGATCTCTTTAATATAGTTTCTTCACCTATAAAATAGGGATAATAAAAGTACCACTTTATAGGATTTTAATCAAAATTATTTGGTTTGATATTTGTAAAGCTCCCAGAATAGTATCGGGCACAGAGAAAGTGATCGAGAAATATCTGTTAAATAAATAAAGCATCTGTTAACATTTTAATGCTTTCTATTCCAGATCTTGTGCATATAAATAATACTTATTAAGAAAATTAAGGTTATAATATATGGGTTTAATATACTTTTTAAGAAATTGTGTTTCTCATGTCATTAAGACTTTGTAATTCTACTATATATAATTTATAAGGATGTCCCCATAATACATTTAAATAGTCTCTGTTAGTTGAAGAGTTATATCCAATGCTCATTTGTTTTTTAAAGATTTTATTTATTTATTTTGACAGAGAGAGGGGGAGAGACAGCGAGAGAGGGAAAACAAGCAGGGGGAGTGGGAGAGGGAGAAGCAGGCTTCCTGCTAAGCAGAGAGCTTGACATGGGGCTTGATCCCAGGACTCTGGGATCATGACCTGAGCTGAAGGCAGATGCTTAATGACTGAGCCACCCAGGCGCCCTTCCAATGCTCATTTTTAAAAAATATTGACTGATTGGTTTGACAGAGAGAGAGAGAGCAAGCTCGGGGAGGGACAGAGGAAGAGAGAGAGAGAGAATCTCAAGCAGACTCCATGCTGAATGCAAAGCCCAACACGGATTCAATCTCACAACTCTGAGATCATGACTTGAGCCAAAATCAGGAGTTGGACACAACCAACTGAGCCAACGAGGCGCTCTCCAATGCTTATTTTTTTAAGTAAGGTATTGATATGAAATTCCTGGGGTGGAGGCTTTGAACATATTTATATCCCTTTTTTGAGCTATCAAATTACTTCCCCAAAACTTGCTCCTTTTACCAAAAGTTTTTAATAGTACAGTCTTTCCAACACCAGATTCTACTATAATATCCATTTTTCTTATTTCACTGGTAAACTAAAACATATTTTGCTTTAATTTTAAAATTTCTTAAAGTAATACTGAGCATTTTTCTTCCTTATTACTTTGGTTGTGAATTATTCCCTAATTTAATGTATCTATTTTATATTTATTAGAGGATTTTGTCTGTGTCCTTTGTTCTTTATTCATGATATGAATATGGTATATTAGAATTTTACATATTGATTTTCAAAAATCTCAATTTATCATTTACTTTTGGTTTTAACAGTGTTTTGACACAGCAAAGTGTGCCCCTCACAGATTTATGTGTTTAAGCATTAAATACTAAGTTTGTGATTTCTCTGTTTTCTTTTTAGACAATTCTTGAAAGTCTTTTTCTCAAATTCAATATTCAATTATCTACTATTTTTATTGCACACTAATTTTTTTTAAAGATTTTATTTTATTTATTTGACAGAGAGAGAGAGAGACAGCTAGAGAGGGAACACAAGCAGGGGGAGTGGGAGAGGGAGAAGCAGGCTCCTGGCCGAGCAGGGAGCCCGATGCGGGGCTCGATCCCAGGACCCTGGGATCATGACCTGAGCCGAAGGCAGACGCTTAACGACTGAGCCACCCAGGCGCCCCACACTAATTTTATCTTAAGAAAAAAATTAAACATTTTATTACCTTCACATAATAGGTGAGGATACTGATTCCCAGAGGATCACTTGACTTAGCCAGTAAGTAGAGATGTTGAAAGTTTAACTCCAATCCTCTTATTCCAAAGCCCATGCCCAAACTTATCACAAGCGTACTGCCAAATCACATACTCTAAAATCTATTTTAAATGTATTAATAGACCACACATTTGTGAAGCAGACTACTATAGGATCCACAAGGTAGGGAATGGAGGTCAGATGACTTCAGGACAAGTTAGAAACTGTTGCATGTGAAGTTCAGTGCCGTAAAAGTAATTAGAATTATGGTATAATAGGGAAGTCCTATTTTTTCCCCTAAGGGTCTCAAAAATCATGTTTTTTAAACACTTGGTGTTCACAGACTCAAGGGCACCATTGGAGCCTTACCTTACCATGTCTACCAATCAAACTATTATGTCAGAATCTTGGCTTAGTCCCAAGCAGTTCCCTACTTTGAGAGATTCAACTTAAACCTCTTGAACACAAGCCCCCAAATTCTATAAATGTTCTTCTCTGACTCACCCCTCCTAAGACACTGTTAAGACAATCATAGTGGAGTTCTTTCTTTCTGCAGTGAATTCTAATCAGCCTGGCTTTGCTTTATCAGGTTGTCCAGTGGTGTTTCAAGAATTCAATTCTTGTAGGAAACCAATATTAAGGTCAAAGGAGTAAGCCTCAGTATGTGTGAGAAGAAACTCCTTTGCTCAACTCCAAGTTTATTCCCTCTGGCTTCACTCATACATGGATTATAATCTGGCTGAGAGTAAAGAGCAATTATCAATATCCTGAAAACTCACAATGAAGATCTGAAGAGGGAATCCATGGTCACTGCTATTTGTGCAGGGCTTGGAGTCAGTAGCTGATTTTTCTCATCAGGTAGATTATCTGTGCCTTTGAATAACTACATAAAATGCTTAACCTTGTTATGATCCAGAGACATGTAAACTGATAATGTCATTTTTCACTCATTTAATTTGTAAAGATAATGCATGAAAATAAGGAAAAGAGGGGCTTATCTTTAGTACAATTAAATGTTAACACTATTGTTAGATCAAAGTAGAAGGAAGATGGATGGGCTGACTCATAATGATGGATTTACATAAATACTTGAATAATAAAATATTTCCAAATACATACTGACAGTGCTGTACTGTCATGGTGAGATATGTAAAGAAAGCAATCTGTCCCAAAGGGAAGGACTATTTTATCACTGACATATTTTAGAATTGCTAGCACATGGTGATAATACAAAGCAGATCAACTTTTAGTTGGTTTCAAGTTGTATATTATTTTTACAAGCTCTATGGAAAATAAATTCCTTTTAATAAATAATAATAAACAATAAATAAATAATAAATAATAAAATAATAAAGAATAAAAATAATCGTAAATAATTATAATTATTTTTTTAATTTAAAAAATTTTTTTAATTAAAACAAATAAAAAAATAACTAAATAATAAAAATAGATTCCCACTGTAGCAAACTGCTCTCTCTCTACTCTGACCCCAACCACAACACCTTAGTATGCTGTTGCTTACGGGTACTTTACAGGTCTCAGCTTCCACAAGAGACACTGAGGTCACATCAGTGACTTAATTTGATTTTTCTTAATAAACTGAAGAAAGGAATCATCTCCTATGTCAAAAGTCATTATGCCTTCCAAATAACAGAAAGCACCATGTGTGTCAATCATTTATGGTTTCAGATGGGACTAAACGTCATTCATGAGGAAATCATTAATAAAAAGTCTTCTTTGAAAAAGAGTTGTAAATGTCTACTGTGAACCTAAATAGATCTGTGGTGTGATAAATAAAAATCTCTCTTTCACTTTTAAGTAAGAAAAATATATGACAGTTGTGTAAGAAATGTCTAATGTTTGGCCTTCCCAGAGTTGTCTTTAATAAATATTATTAATTATTAAATTTCTAAGTAGGAAATGAAAAGAGATTCACAGGAATTCACAAGAAAAATATATTCATAGGAATAGATAACTGCATTTTGGGATTGAGTTTTTTGAAACACAACCCGAGGGTTTCAGTATAGTCTTGATGAGGTAAAAGTGTTTTCATTAGTTCTTCCAGGACAAAATTTTGTAGTATACTTTCAATTGCTGAGCATAGTTATTATCTATGTTGAAGACAGGATTCTCAGGGAACCTGCATGGCTCAGTTAACTTAAGCATCTGACTTCGGCGCAGGTCATTATCCTCAGATCATGGGACTGAGCCCTGCGTCAGGCTCCTGCTCACTGGGGAGTCTGCTTCTCCCTCTCCCTCTCTCTCTCTTTCTCACTCTCAAATGAATAAAAAAAATCTTTTAAAAAACCACACAGGATTCTCAATATTAAATTAAAAGACTTACCTTCATGTGATAAAGCTTAACTCAATGCTCAATAATTATTTATTTGAAATACACTTCATGATTTCTACTAATTTTATTATTAATCCTGGTTAATATTTTAAATTCTTATAAAAATTTAGAACACTTGTTATCTTGTGTAGTAAAAAGATTACTATAACGAAATGATTTGATAATTTCAGATTATGATACAAAAATTGATTCATAAAATATTTGTGAAATTATGACTTCATGGATACTCAGAAAATAATGGTAGGGAAGTAGGTAGATAATCAGGTAGGCAAGCAGGTAGGTAGGTAGGTAGATTGATAAGTACACACACACACACACACACACACATAAGGGCTCAACAGGCAAACTATAAACCACTAGTTTTGCTTTTTAAAAAAAGATGATATTTATAAGTAGTATATGAGTTACTTGATATGGGGTTTTGAGGAAAGAATTGGGGGAAAAAAAAAGATACTACTCAACACCAAAAGAAAAATCTGATTAAAAAATTGGCAGAGAACATGAATATACATTTTTCCAGAGAAGATATAGAGATGGCCAAAAGACACATGTAAAAGTGCTCAACATCATTAATCATCAGGGAAATGCAAATCAAAACCACAATGAGAGATCACCTTATACCCATCAGAATGTCTAAAACAAAAAGACAAAAAATAACAAGTGTTGGTGAGGATGTGGAACAAAACAAAAAAAAACAAGACAAAAAAACCTTATGCACTGTTGGTGGGGATGTAAATTGGCACAGCCATTAAGGAAAGTAGTTTGGAGGTTCCTCAAAAAATTAAAAATAGAAATACCGTATGATCCAATAATTCCAAAGGAAATGATAACATTAATTCAAAAAGATAAATGCACCCCTGAAAGACACAAGGTGGAAAGAGGTTAAGATGGCAGAGGAGTAGGGGGACCCTGAGCTTGCCCCATCCTTCAAACACAGCTAGATCAACATCTAACCATTTTGAACAACTGGGGAAAATGATCTGAGGATTAAGAAAACAATCTGCACATCTGGAGGGAGAGAATGCGGCAGAAACGAGGTTTGGAGCCGTGAATTGGGGGAGAGGAAAGCCATGCGACCCTGAAGGGGAGGGACCCCTCTTTGTGGAGCAAAGTCAGGGAGAGGGAGAAAGTGGGAGAGAGTCTGGCGGGTAGGGATCGCACAATAAACCGCAGTGAGGAGATCCCCTGGGTCCCACTGGGAAACATCGCTCCCCTTCCCAGAGAACATTTGGAAGAGCATATTTTGCCTCTGCAAGGACAAAAACCAGCCAGGAACCATTGAGCAGCGCTCAACAGCAGGGTCAGAGGTGTGTACAGATGGCAGAAAACCTCTTAACACCTTTTTGCTGTGAGCCACAACAGGCTGAAATTTCTGAGCGCCCACTGAGGGGCTGCTTTCCTGGGACAGAAATGAGCAGAGAGCAGAAAGCCAGGCAGACTGCAGATAACCTGGCTGCCGCTTTTCACCGTCTACCGCAAGAGATTCAAGCCCCTGCGCCACTGCTTTCCTCAGACAGAATGGAGTAGGGGACTAAGTCCCCTGGTGATGGCCGATAACCTGTTTCCAGCTTTTTGCTGAGCGTTACAGTAAACTCTAGCCTTTGCGCCAGCACCGTGCTACCGTGTTTCCTGTCCGGATGGAGCTGCGAGGCTCTCTTCCAGGGACCGGAGTGGGCCTGCACCTTGCCAGGCCCTTTAAAACTTGGCGTTCTGAATCCCAGCCACTGGCCAGAGGTAAAATGTAGGAGATCTGTGGCTCCTGGTGAGCCCGTGGCCCCGGGCACAGCCAGGTTAAGGGCAGGGAACTGACAAAAGCGGGGGCACAGCAGATTATTCGTTTTTCTGAGAGGGCCTCCTGAACAGCGGAGGCCAGGAGTTCCCCTCCCCAGGGCCAAGGGGGCAGGGTGATGCCATATTCTTCCTCCTCTACCACCCCTCTTCCCCCCTACCCCCCTACCCACCAGCACAGTCAGAATCGAGAAACACACACAGTGCCTCCAGTGGAGGCTGGAGTCCCCACCCTAAACCCCATCCCCCTGGCCTGGCAGGGACATCTTTAGGAGGGCAAGTCAGCTTGCGAGCCAGTCCAGAGGGCCTCGCCCTCGGAAGACCAATACAGGCCCCCGAATCTACCAAGTCTATTGATTAAAGACTGCTCCTAAACAGCTTCTAATGGAAATAGGGCCAGGCTTACTTCTCTTTATTTTTCCTCCTCTTTTCTTAATTTTTTACATTTTTAAATTTTTTATTTTTCTATTTCTTATTTTTTATCTTTTATATATATTTTTTCTTTTCTCTTTCTCTCTTTTTTTTTTTTGGTATCAGGCTTATAATTTTTTTGTCTATTTGTTGGTTTGTTTGTTTCCTTCTCTTATTTTATGGATCAGTCTTATTTTTTTTCCTCTCTTTTCTTACTCTTTTTTCCTTCTCTCTTTCTTATTCTTTGGAATCAGGTTTATAGGTTTTTGTTTGTTTGCATTTTTGATCCTTTTCCTTTTCTCTTGTCTTGGATCAGGCTTTTTTTTCTTCTCCTTCTTTTCCTTTCTTTTCTTTTCCTTCCTTTTACGTTCCTTTTCTTTTCTTTTCCTTTACAGGTTTATCCTGACAAATAAATCAAAGCACACCTAGTTAAGTATCCCAACACTCCCCACTAAGCAAGGAGGACCTCTGTAGAGGATAGACCAGTAGGAAAAAGCAGCCAAAACACAACAGAAGAGGCCCACAGCATACAACAGAAACACTTCTTGAAGTTTTTCTTGTTGTTGTTTTTCTTTTTCTGCCTTTCTTTCTTTTCTGGACAAAATGACAAGATGGAGAAATTCACTTCAAAACAAAGAACAGGGGGTAGTACTCACTGCCAGGGATTTAATCAATAAGGATATAAGTAAGAAGTAAGAACTAGATTTAAAACAACAATTATAAAGATGCTAGCTGGGCTTGGAAAAAAGCATAGGAGACACTAGAGCATCCCTTACTGTGGAAATAAAAGAACTAAAATCTAGTCAGGCAAATATTAAAAATGCTACTACCAAGATGAAGTCCCAAAGGGAGGCTATAAAAATGAGAATGAACGAGGCAGAAGAGTGAGTCAATGATACAGAATATAAAATGATGGAAAATAAAGAAACTGAAAAGAAGAGAGAAAGAAAACAATTAGATCATGATGACTTAGAGAACTCAGTGATTGCATAAAGCAAAATAATATCCAGATAATAGGCATCCCAGAAGATGAAAAGCATAAGAGGGGGGCAGAAGGTTTATTTGAACAAATTTTAGCTGAGAACTTCCCCTAGTCTGGGGAAGGAAATAGGCATTCAAGTCCAGGAGGCACAGAGAATTCCCCTCAAAATCAATAAAAATAGGTCAACAACTTGACATATAATAGTGAAGCTTGCAAATTTCAGAGATAAAGAGAAAATCCTGAAAGCAGCTCGGTACAAGAGATCCTTAACCTACAAGAGTAGACACATAAGGCTAGACCTGTCCACAGAGATCTCTGTGGCTGGCATGATATATTCAACATGTAAAAGGATACATGCACCCTTGTACTTATTGCAGTATTATTTATAATAGCCAAGATATAGAAGCTACCTAAGTGTCCATCCATAGACAAATGGAGAAGGAAGATGTGATACACACACACACACACACACACACACACACATATCCCACAGTGGAATATTATGCAGGAGGGAATTGTGTCATATGAGACAATATGGATGGACCTACAGGGTATTATGGTAAGTGAAATAAATTAGACTGAGAAAGAGAAATGCCATATGATTTCACTCATAGGTAGAATCTAAAAACAAAACAAATGAATAAACAAACAAAAAGCAGAATCACACCTGTAAATAAAGAGAACAACCTGATGGATGCCAGAGGGGAGAGTGAGAGGGATAGGCAAAATGGGTAAAGGGGAGTGGGAGATACAGGCTTCCAGTTATGGAATAAGTCATGGGGATAAAAGGCATGGCATAGATAATACAGTCAATGGTACTGTAATAGCGTCGTATGGTGACAGATGGGAGCTTCACTTGTGTTGAGCATAGTATAATGTATAGACTTGTCCAATCACTATGTTGTACACTTGAAACTAATGTAACATTGTGTGTCAAAAAATTTTTTTGAAAAATCTGAGGTAGTCATTTGTTATTAATATGACATATAACATGCAGTATTATTTTTAATATTTTAGACAATATACTAAGACTCATGGGTTATTTTACCCAAATGTCTTAATACACATAAGAAGGAATATAATTCTCTTAATTTTCCACAAAGAATAGTGTATAAGTAACATGGAGTTTATTAATATAAAGCAGGGAAATGTTGAGCTGGAAAATGGAGAAGTCTAACTGACTGTTACATTTCTGGTTGACTACCTGAATGGTAGTCAAATCCCAGCTTGACTTCACCATATTTAGAGCCCCTGCATAGGGTTTTCACATGTATAGCCACAAATAGCAGCTCATACAGTATTTTTTATTCTCTGAGCTTCTACTCTATGTCTGCTTCTCTTTATCCCAGGATTTGGGTAGCTAGCATAAGACAGGAAAGTAATGACTCTGTTCTCCTTAATGATAATGAAAGCACATTTCTGGAGCCTTTTTTTAACTTCAAAGAAGAAATTCAAGTGAATCTTTATGAACCCTGGTCTTTGCCAAAGAGATTCTAGATTTGATTACCTCAGAGTAATGGAATTAAATTATGATGAAGTTAACATGTCAGCTAGGAACATTCTCTAGGAAACTGACTGGCAGAGAAAAACTTCCTCTACCATATTAATTACAAATAGAAATTCTCCTCCCCACACTTTCCTTTAGGTGCTGGTATAAATTCACTTGTTAAATATTGAGGCCCACACAGAGATGTTTATGTTCCTCATCATGTCAAAAAAATTATTAGATGATGTTTAAGTCTGTGAAATATATATTCTAGAGGAAAGTTTCACTATACAGTACTCATTATAAGCTCTTCAAAGCTTTCATGCCCTGATAAAGATATAGATGACAGATAGAGAGATGATGATAGATAGATAGATAGATAGACAGACAGACAGACAGATAGATAGATAGATAGATAGATAGATAGATAGATAGATAGATGATAGATAGATGATGGATAGAAAAATAATGTTGACTGAGACTCAAATGAACTTTGACAGAAAAACATGCTTTTGTAATAAAAAAGAGAAGGTGCATCACACCATGCTTTTTAAAAATATTTATTTATTTATTTTATAAAGAAAAAGAAAGCAGGGGAAAGGGCAGAGGAAGAGGGAGAGAGGAATTCAAGCAGACTCCTTGCTCAGCAGGAAGCCCATCTCAGAGCTTGACCTCAAGACCCTGAGATCAGACCTTAGCCAAACCCAAGAGTCAGATGCCCAATCAACTGTGCCACCCAGGTGCTCCACATCATGCTTTTGATAAGGGAGAATAAAGCCTTCACTAATGTGTAAAGAAAGTTTGGAATAATTACACAAAGAAGTTAATATCAGTGAAGATCTCTCTCTCTCTCTTTTATAAACAAAAACTGTTAAAAAAAAGAGCATTGCTCATTGGTTTACAGAATAGATTTTAAATCCAAACTATCTGCATTTTTATCCCAGTTTTGATGTTGGTTGATCCTGGGAAAATTTACTGACCCCTCTGTACATAATCTTTCTCATTATGAAAAATAGAGATAATTATAGCACCAACAGGATTATTATAAGGATTGAATGAGATAATATATATGAACTTACAAAATGCAATGTAAATATTAGCTATGACAATATCAATCATAAATATAATAATTCTAATTTTATTACTCTCAAACAAAATTAAGCAGATTATCATCTCAAAGTAACAGTGTAATTATGTAAGCCATAGTTAAAAATAAATTCCATATAAGATTATAGAAGGAAAAATTAATCACAACACTTTTCATTTAGAAATGATAGAAATCCAACTCAATTAGACTAAGAAAAATTCTGGGTATACTAACCTAAATAGACAAGAAGACTCAGTGAGTTACTGAGTTCAAAGATGCCTAGATCCAAGAATTCAGTTATTAGTCTTATCTGAATTTTTCTCTTTCTCTCTCTTCCTTTCTTTCTCCTTCTCCTCCCAACCCCTGCCCTTAACCCTTCCTTCCTCCCTCTGGACTTTGCTCCTGATATTTTTCCTTTGTTTCCTCGACAGGTTACCTATAGGCTTATTACAGGAACTTAAAGTTCCATCCAAGAGAAAGAGGTATCTTTTTCGGGCTGCTTGTTCATATGTCCACCTTTGGATTAACAGCTCTGTCCAGGACGAGAAGAGGACAGTGGACTGTAATTAGACCAGACAAGGGCTATTCCCAAAAAGAAGGAATGTAGACAAATGTATGTTTACTATAAAGGAGTGTGGTGATATCATTGCCTAAAGAAAAAATGGAAAGCAAAGATGGAATTTACCTATTGGTCAGAGAGCGACATCAACCAGAAACTGTTGTATGGAGACTTTGCCAAAAGTTATAAATGGGTATCATCAGATTGTTTTACTTGTATCCTGCTATAAAAATGTACAACTTTGCTATTTTTTGGCATTCAATTTAAGTTTTTGCAACCAGCAGAGCTCCAAGACTGGAGTTTTAGAGGTTGGCGAGTTTGGCTGGGAGAGAGCCCTGAGGCTGCCCTGGTCCTGGAGAGAAGGCAGGCAAGCAGTCCCAGGGCAGATGGCATGATTTAAGGAATTGTCTAAGGTGCTCAGGGAGAGACTGTTCACTTTTCTCGGAGCACATCTGTGGGAGGTGGCATTTGCAGAGATGCCTCTCCAAGGACAAAGGAGCCAGCGGGCACTATTTCCCTCCCCCGCCCCTCAGCATAGGTGCAGAGACACCTGCTGAGGGCAGCTAACCCGGACACCGGCTGCCTAGCCTTCTTTGCTCCAAATCCCATGCCCCCGCACTTGGGTGCAACTGCCCTTCAGGGTTAAAGCTGCACCAGTCCCAGTGCAGTGAGACCCTCACTCAGAAGACCAGTGCAGGCCCCTGCCAGAGCATGTCCCTAATGTTTGGAGTTTTAAACATCAGCAGATGTGGCTGGGCTAGAGCTCAAAGTGCACTGTGCTGCTCCAGGCAAGCAAGCAACCCAGAGATGGACAGCATGAAAACAGTAATCTGAAAAGTGCCTGGGATGCATGACAAGAGATAATTCACTTTTCTGGGAGTGCTTCTCTAAGAGTAGCAAGCACAGAGACCCCTCTCCAGGCCCAAAGGAGCTGACCGGCACCATTTCCCTCCCTGACCCCGCAGAATAAATCAACTTCAATAAACAGCACAGCACCAGCACTTGCTGCCTAACCTGCTTACACTAAGTCCTGCCCTTCTGCACTCTGCCAGTACTGCTTTTCTTGGGCAAGTGTGCCTGAAGACCAGCGCAGAGGGCCTCTCCCCAAGAAGATGAGCAGAAACACCTCCACACACCACATCTCCTGACCACAGAGTTCTGCAAGCCTTCATTTCAAGTGGAAGTAACATCAGGTCTCATTTAACAAGCAGACCAGAGCACACCTAGTTAAAACTTGCCTCACTCTGATCAAGGTCCAAACATTGCCAACTGCAGGCAAGGAGAGCCTCTGAAGATGACTGACCTGAGGCACAGAGCAGCCAAAACACAGCAGAACATATGCAGCACACACCAGAGACACTCCCTGAAGCACCTGGCCCAGAACACTATATGACCTCTTTTTCAAAAAGCCATTACTTTTTCAAAAAGCAGGAAACAAAACAGGTTTTTCTAACACAGAGAAGAAGAAAGAGACTTAGACAAAATGTCAAAATGGAGTAATTCACCCCAAAATAAAGGACAAGAAAAGGTCATGGCCAGAGATCTAATCAAAACAGCTACAAGTTATAGGTCTGATGGAAAATTTAAAGTAACAGTCATAAGGATACTCACAGAAAAAAGCATGGAAGATATCAGGGAGACCCTTACCACAGATAAAAGAGCTAAAAACTGAACAATCACAAGTGAAAAATGCAATAACTGAGATCTGAAATACACTGGGTGTAATGACCACAAGGATGGAAGAAGCAGAGGAATAAATAAATGATACAGAAGATAAAATAATGGAAGATAATGAAGCTGAACAAAAGAGAGAAAGAAGAATTATGGAGCATGGGAATAGACTTAGAGAACTCAGTGACATCATCATAGGAACATTAGTATCATAGGAGTCCCAGAAGGAGATAGAGAAAAGGGGCCAGAAGATATGAGGATATAATAGCTGAAAACATCCTTAATCTGGGGAAGGAAACTGACATCCACCGGGAAGTACAGAGAACTCCCATCAAAATCAACAAGAGCAAGCCAACACCAAGACATATTGTAGCTAAATTTGCAAAATATAGTGATAAAGAAAAAATCCTAAAAGCAGCAAGACAAAGGAAGTCCCTAACTTACAAGGGAAGATCCATAGGCTAGCTGCAGATCTCTCCACAGAAATTTAGCAAGCCAGAAGGGAGTGGCATGATATATGCAATGTGCTGAATGGGGAAAATCTGCAGCCAAGAATACTCTATCCAGCAAGGCTGGATGGAAGGAGAGATAAAGATTTACCAGACAAACAAAAACTAAAGGAGCTCATGACCATTAAATCAGCCCTGCAAAAAATATTAAAGGGGACTCTTTAAGCGGGAAAGAAAGACCAAAAGTGACAGAGATTAGAAAGGAACAGAGAAAATCTCCAGAAACAACAACAAAACAAGTAATGAAATGACACTAAATACATATCTATCAATAATTACTCTAAATATAAATGGAATAAATGCTGCAATCAAAAAACATAGTGCATCTGA
Organism: Neomonachus schauinslandi; assembly: GCF_002201575.2. NCBI lineage: Eukaryota > Metazoa > Chordata > Mammalia > Carnivora > Phocidae > Neomonachus > Neomonachus schauinslandi. Next base: position 45,348,053 of record NC_058414.1, on the reverse strand, counting down.
ATGATTAAAAAAAAAAGATCCATCTATATGCTGCCTATAAGAGACTCATTTTAGACCCAAAGGCACCTGCAGATTGACAGTGAGGAGATGGAGAAACAGTTATCATGCTAATGGAAATGAAAAGAAAGCCAGAGTAGCAATACACATATCAGACAAACTAGATTTTAAAACAAAAACAGTAACAAGAGATGATGAAAGGCACTATAATCATTATAAAGGGGACTATCCAACAAGAAGATCAAACAATTGTAAATATTTATGCCCCCAACGCGGGAACACCCAAATATGTAAAATAATAACAAATATAAAGGAATTCATTGATAATAACATGATAATAATAGGGGACTTTAACACTCCATTTACATCAATGGACAGATCAGTAAGCAGAAAATCAACAAGGAAATAAGAATGACACACTGATCCAGATGGGCTTAACAGACATATTCAGAAGAATTCATCCTAAAGCAGCAAAATACACATTCAAGTGCACATGGGACATTCCCCAGAAGAGATCACATACTAGGTCACAAATCAGACCTCAACAAGTACAAAACAAGTGAGATCATACCATGCATATTTCCTGCCCACAACACTATGAAACTTGAAGTCAACCACAAGAAAAAATTTGGAAAGACGACAAATACATGGAGGTTAAAGAAGGTGCTACTAAAAAAATGAATGAGTCAACTAGGAAATTAAAGAAGAAATAAAAAATACATGGAAAGAAATGAAAATGAAAACACGATAGCCAAAAACCTTTGGGATGCAGCAAAGTGGCCCTAAGAGGAAACTATATAGCAATACAGGCCTACCTCAAGAAGCAAGAAAAATCTCAAATAAACAACTTAACCTTATATGTAAAGGAGCTACGGAAAGAACAATAAACAAAGCCTGAAGCCAGCAGAAGAAGGGAAATAATAAAGATTAGAGCAGAAATAAATGATGTAGAAACTAAAAGGGAACAGTAGAACAGATCAATGAAACACGGAGCTGGTTCTTAGAAAAAAAAATAATACAACAGACAAACCCCTAACCAGACTTATAAAAAACAAAAGAGAAAGGACCCAAATAAATAAAATCACAAATGAGAGAGGAAAGTAACAACCAACACCCCAGAAATACAAACAATTATAAGAGAATAGTATAAAAAATTATATGCCAACAAATTGGACAACCGGAAAGAAATGGATAAATTCCTAGAAACACATAAACCACCAAAACTGAAACAGAAATAAATTGAAAACTTAAACAGACCAATAACCAGCAAAGAAATGGAATCAGTAATCAGAAATCTCCCAACAAACAAAAGTTCAGGGCCAGGTGGCTTCAGAGAAGAACTCTACCAAATATTTAAAGAAGAGTTAATATTTTTGAATCTTTTGGGTAAATATCTAGTAATACAATTGTTGGATTGTAGGGTAGTTCTATTTTTAAATTTTGGGGAACCTCCCTGTTTTTCCAGTGGCTGTACCAATTTGCATTCCCACCAGCAGTGTGAGAGGGTTCCCCTTTCTCCACATTCTTGCCAACATCTATGGTTTCCTGTGTTGTTAATTTTAGCCATTCTGACAGGGTGGAGGTAGTGTCTCACTGTGGTTTTGATTTGTATTTCTCTGATGATGTTGAGCATCTTTTCATGTGTCTGTTAGCCATCTGTATGTCGTCTTTGGAAAAATGTCTATTCATGTCTTCTGGCCATTTCTTAACTGGATTATTTGTTTTTGGGGTGTTAAGTTTGATAAATTATAGATTTTGGATGCTAACCCTTTACCAGATGATTTCACTCACAGGTTGATTTTATGAAATAAAACAGAAGAACATGGGGATGGGAGGAGAGAGATAGAAAGAGGCAAACCATAAAACAGACTCTTAACTATAGAGGGCAAACTGATGGTTGCTGGAGGGGAGGTGGGCAGAGGGATTGACTAAGTGGATAATTTTTATGGAGGGCACTTGTTGTGGAGAGCACTGGGTGCTACATGTAAGTGATGATTCACTAAATTCTACTCCTGAAACTAATTTTACAGTATATGTTAACTCACTAGAATTTAAATGAAAACATGAAACAATCAGTCAATCAATAAAATTTCCTAAAGAAAAAAAAAATAAAGAAGAGTTAATACCTATTCTTCTCAAACTATTCCAAAAAATAGAAATGGAAGGAAAACTTCCAAATTCATTCTATGAGTCCATCATTACCCTGATTCCAAAACTGGACAAAGATGCCACTAAAAAAGAGAATTACAGGTCAATACTCCTGATGAACATGGGTGCAAAAATTGTCAACAAAATACTGGCAAATCAAATCCAACAATACATTAAAAGAATCATTCACTACAATCAAGTGGGATTTATTCCTGGGCTGTAAGAGTGGTTCAATATTTGCAAATCAATCAACGTGATCCACCACATTAATACAAGAAAGGATAAGAACCATATGATCCTCTCAATAGATGCAGAAAAAGCATTTGACAAAGTATAACATCCATTCATGATAAAAACCTTCAGCAAAATAGGTATAGAGGGAACATACTTCAACATCATAAAAGCCATATATGAAAAACCCACAGCTAATATCATCTTCAATGGGGAAAAACTGAGAGTTTTTCCCCTATATAATCTGGAACAAGACAGGGATGTCCACTCTCACCACTGTCATTTAACATAGTACTGGAAGTCCTAGCCTCAGCAATCAGACAACAAAAAGAAATAAAAAGCATCCAAATCAGCAAGGAAGAAGTAAAATTTTCACTCTTTGCAGATGACATGATACTCTATATAGAAAACCCAAAAAACTCCACCAAAAAAATTGCTAGAACTGATACACAAACTCAGTAGAGTTGCAGGATACAAAATCAACATACAGAAATCTGTTGCATTTCTATACATCAATATGAAGCGGCAGAAAGAGAAATCAAGTTATCAATCTCGTTTACAACCACACCAAATGCTATAAGATACCTAGGGATAAACCTAATGAAAGAAGTAAAAGATATACTCTGAAAACTATAAAACACTGATGAAAGAAACAGAAGATGAAACAAAGAAATGGAAAAACATTCCATATTCATGAACTGGAAGAACAAATATTTTTACAAAGGAACATTACTCAGCCATCAAAAAGAAAGAAATCTTGCCATTTGCAACGACATGGATGGAGCTAGAGTGTATTACACTCAGCGAAATATCAAAGACAAATGCTGTATGATTTCACTCAAATGTGGAACTTAAGAGACAAAGAGATGCTAATAAGGGAAGAAAAAAAGGAGAGAGGGAGGCATGTCATTAGAGACTCTTAACTATAGAGAACAAACTGAGGGTTGCTGGAAGGGAGGTGAGCAGGGGAATGGGCTGAATGTGGGATGGGCATTAAGGAGGCACTTGCTGTGATGAGCACTGGGTGTTATATGTAAGTGATGAATCACTAAATTCTACTCCTGAACCAATATTACACTATGTATTAACTAACTAGAATTTAAATGAAAACATGAAACAAAACAAAATGTCTATACTACCTAAAGCAATCTACACATTTAATGCAATCCCTATCAAAATACATGAGCATTTTTCACAGAGCTAGAACAAACAACCCTAAAATGTACATGGAACCACAAAAGACCCTGAATAGCCAAAGCAATCTTGAAAAAGAAAAGCAAAGACGAAGGCATCATAATTCCAGACTTCAATTTATATTACAAACCTGTCAGTGATCAAGACTATATGGCACTGGCACAAAAATAGACACATGGATCAATGGAACAGAATAGAAAACCAAAAAGTGAACCCATAACTATATGGTTAATTAATCTTCAACAAGGCAGGAAAGAATATCCAATGGAAAAAAAGACTGTCTCCTCAGCAAACGGTGTTGGGAAAACAGGACAGCAACATGAAAACAAATGAAACTGCACCATTTTCTTACACTATATGCACAAAAAAATTCAAAATGAATAAAAGACCTAAATGTGAAACAGGAAACCATCAAAATCCTAGAGGAGAACATAGGCAGTAACCTCTTTGACATTGGCTATAGCAACTTCTTACTAGATATGTCTCCTGAGGCAAGGGAAACAAAAACAAAAATAAACTACTGGGATTACATCAAAATAAAAAGCTTCTGTACAGTGAAGGAAATAATCAACAAAACTAAAAAGCAACCTTCAGAATGGGAGAAGATAGTTGCAAATCACATATCTGATAAAGGGTTAGTATCCAAAATCTATAAAGGATTACCAAACTCAACACCCAAAAACCAAATAATCTAGTTAAGAAATGGGCAGAAGACATCAACAGACATTTTTCCAAAGACATACAGATGGCTAACAGACACATGAAAAGATTCTCAACATCACTCATCATCAAAGAAATACATATTAAAACTACAATGAGGGGTGCCTGGGTGGCTCAGTTGGTTAAGCCTCTGACTCTTGATTTTGGCTCAGGTCATGATCTCAGGGTTGTGAGAGGGAACCCTGCTTCGGGCTCTATGCTGGGTGTGGAGCCTGCTTGGGATTCTGTCTTTCCCTCTCCCTCTGCTCCTCCTTCCCTCCCTCTCTAAAAATAAGAACAAAACTACAATGAGATATCACCTCACTCCAGTCAGAATGGCTAAAATTAATAATACCGGAAATAAGAAGTGTTGGCAGGATGCAGACTCTTTTTACACTGTTGGTGGGAATGCAAGCTGGTGCAGCCACTCTGGAAAACAGTATGGAGGTTCCTCAAGAAGTTAAAAATAGAACTACCCTATGATCCAGCAATTGCAGTTCTTATTTTGCTTTGTATCCTCTTAGTCAAAGGATAAAAAAATAGTGATTGGAAGGGGCACATGCTCCCTGATGTTTATAGCGGTATAATCAACAATAGCCAAATTATGGAAAGAGCCCAAACGTCCATCCACTGATGAATGGATAAAGAAGATGTGGTATATATATACAATGGAATATTATTCAGCCATAAAAAAGAATGAAATATTACCATTTGCAATGACATGGATGGAGTTAGGACATGGATGTGCTAAGCGAAATAAGTCGATCAGAGAAAGACAAATACTATATGATTTCATTCATATGTGGAATTTAAAAAACAAAACAATGCACATGGAGGGGGAGAAGAGAGGCAAACCAAGAAACAGACACTTAATTAAAGAGAACAAACTGAGGGTTACCAGAGGGGAGGTGGGCGGGGTGATGCATTGAATGGGTGATAGGTATTAAGGAGGGTCCCTGTGATGAGTGCCGAGTGTTGTATGTAAGTGATGAATCACTAAATTCTACACTTAAAACTAATATTACACTGTATGTTAACTAACTGGAATTTAAAAATTTGGAGGAAAAAAAGAAATTTGTCACTGGTAGTTGGTAAATTAATTCAATATATATTATAAACAATGAACATAAAATTACTAGTAAGTTGTCTAAAAAATTCTTCTCTTTATCTTTTCCAGCAGGCTAGTTAATCTCAGGATAAAATGGGTCATTTGACCAAATGAGAAATATATCTCCATTGGTTAGGTCAGGGTCAGCTCTGAAGTATTATATAACATGGATATTAGTATTAGGCACACATTTATTAAAATACTGGTGATTTCATTTATTACCTGTGTGACTTTAAACTAAATTTTAACTGTCTGAACACTATTTTGTCCTTTCACACAATGAGAAAAATAATATACCCACATGTTATTCTGAAGTGTGATTTCAGCTTAGCACAAAGACCTACTTCTTTGATCCCCTCAATTTATTTAGCTTAGACTGCACAGATGTGATCCATAAGGCCATGGTATAGTGTATTTTGAAACATTAAGAGCTGATAAAACTTTAAAAACCCAATTGCTATTGGAAAATCAGTTTACATTTTAAGTAATACCTTTCTATTTAAATTACATTTTGAGTAATATCTTTCTATTACCTAGCCAATACAAACTAATGCAAAAAGTTTTTACTCCAACTGTGATTTAACAGGTGGTCTGAATTTTGCCTCCTACGTAGTTCTAAATTTAACCAATATTTCTCTAACACCAACAGTAAAATCTCATTATTTTTATTATATAAGCCTTGTAAGATTTTAAAACTGCAACAAACCACGTTGTCTATTCACAGGAAAATAAATTCTAAATATATTCCTCTTACTGAATTTCCCTGGAAACAGCTACATATAAAGGCATTGATTTTCTCATGTTCTAATTTTATCATATCAAGATGGATCCACTTACAAGTTTGTAAATACATCACTGAAGATACTGTGAAATATTTCTGAAATGATAAAATAGATATTTTGAATCTATTTTTTCTTTGCCCTAAGAAGCATGTGTATTACCTAGCAATTATCATTTCCATGACACAACTGTCTTACAATCAATTATAAATTCAGTCAGCCAAAACTAATTTCACCAATATAAATAAGAGTGGACAAAAGAGCACATTATCTTTATTAAATACTGTAAAGTTAAAAAACTTCTCTTTACCTTGCAACATAAAGTTATTCAGTTATTAGTTTTGTTTCTATGATGGAAAATGAGGCAAAGGTTGGTGAGAAACAGTGACTATCAGGATGTGGAATGCAAGTATCTTGAGCCTTTGGTGAATTTCTTATTGTGGCTAAAGTGCCTCTGTCCATTCATCTCCCCACATCCATCAAGTCCCCCAGAGAGGTATATATATACAGGGAACAAGTTCAGAAAAATGTATATATAGATTTGTCTATGTATCTATTGACTGATCAATCATAACTGAGACTTTGGCCCCAAAACTCAATATAATCTCTAGGAAAGCTGAACTAGACTCAGGCAAGGATAAGTTGGGCCTCCTATTCTAAAAGAAGGTGGCCCCAGGTCCGCTTGCCATGATTAATTACGTGGAATTGCAAGAGAGAAACATCTGAAAGAGAGTGAAGTCCAAGAAGTAAAATACTTAAAAAAAAAAAAAAAAAGGAAAACAAATAGACCATTGCAAAAGAAGGTCAAATCTTGACTCTTCTGTTTATTACATTAACATTTTATTGCCTAACATGTTGGACCAATGCATTCCTTATACTGAATCGTCTCTAGTTACACCTCTCTTTCTTTAGGTTAAGTACAGCCACTGTGGAACACAGTATGGGGATTCCTCAAAAAAATTAAAAACAGAAATGTCATATAATCCAGTAATTCCACTATTGAGTATTTAAACAAAGAAAACAAACAAAAATACTAATTTGAAAAGATATATGAACCCTATGTTCACTGCAGCATTATTTACAATAGCCAAGCTATGGAAGCAACCTAAGTGTTCGCTGATAGACAAATGGACAAGGAAAATGTGGTATAAACAAACACACACACACACACATGAATATGCAGCCATAAAAAAGGATGAAATTATGCCATTTGAGAGCACATGGATGGACCTAGACGGTATTATGATATATTGGTGTATCATATGGTATATGGTATATATGGTATGCTATATATGGTATATATTATGACGCATGAAATACATCAGAGTGAGAAAGACAAATACCTACCATATAATTTCACTCATACATGGAATCTAAAGGACAAACAAATAAATAAATAAAAATAAAAATGAGACTTACAAATACAGAGAGCAATCTGATGGTTCTGGGGGTGGAAGTGGGGTGGGGAAAATGAGTGGAGGGGAGAGGGAGATAAAGGCTTCCAGTTATGGAATGAATGAGTTGTGGGAATAAAAGACACAGCCTAGAAAGTACAGCCACTGATATTGTAACAGCAATGTAACAAAACCGAGGGCAGCTACACTTGTGGTGAACATAGCATAAGGTATGAACTTGTCAGATCACTAAATTGTATACCTGAAACTAATGTAACATTGCGTGCCAACTACACTCAAATTTAAAAATAAAAGAATGAAGAAAGAGCTTTGATCATCTGATAGTGGAAAATTCTGCTTCAATTTTCATTATTCTGTTAAGTCATTAAAGAGGACAGCTAGGCCTAAAGAGTCGGCCAAGGGAAGAATATAAAATTTCTGCTCCTAAAATTTTCAAATGTTCCTTAGATGTTTTAATGAATGTTTCTTTGATGTTTCCTCTAAAACTTATGGAAGTAGGTCAGAAAAAGTTTTCTTCAATAAGTTTTAGTTCATTAGAAGACCACACTTTATACCAAGCTAAGAAATCATCCCTACTGTATTTTGTATGTCAGATTATATTCATATACAATGGGGGTTACAATGAGAATTCCCTTGCACCCCCAATAGATGTATAGCATGGTGGAGAAATAAACGTGTATTGTTTTAATCCCTGAGAGTTAAAAATTTTTGTTACTCGGCATAACACAACCCTATTCTGACTGTTATAGAGTGATACAAAGAATACAAGGAATGTGAAGTCCAACTACCTATAATCTACCTATTCTTCATTTTCCACTCCACATAAAATTTAACCATATTAACTTCTCTTAATAAAAACCTTGATCCTAGAGAGAAAGTAAATTCTCAAAGTACAAAAAGCATTATCTCAAAGCATTTCTTCCTATTCTATTCAGATATAAGCAGAAAGATCTCATTAAAATACTCAGTTGGAGTATAAATTTCTTTGTTAGTATTCGAAGCCAGGGCTTTCTTCATCTGGGACTTATGTAGCTTTATAAGCATATCCAAAGTTAGATTATTCAAACTGCAAATCTCTAATGTTCCAATTTTCCAAAGTTCCCTATAGACAAATAAGAAATGCAAGAAAATCACAGCACCAGTTCAATACCATCAATTTTAGAAAACATAAGCACATCCTCTCAGAATCAAATTTTGATTACTGTGGCATCTTCTTCACTGCAGATTTATTTGACTACTACAGAGTATTTTCTAAGCCAAAATAGTGTGTCCCAAAACCACTTATAATTACCATAATTCTGGTCTGCCTCTCAGCCTATGTTAAGAATGCATTGTCTTCACAAGTAACACCATTCCAACATCTTTTTTCTAAAACGGTATGATATGAGGGGGGCTGTATGTGCTCACACATTAATATTTCATTGGTCTCTGGTCTTATAATTCCATATATAGTTTAGACTTTAGTTGTCAAGTCACTTTGTTATTCTCTTTCACCGATTATAAAGGAGGCAGTGTTTTATTTTTGTGAGAAATAGGGAGATAGAAAAAAGAAGGAAAAGTCTTCCTAATTTTCCAGCCCTTACTGTATGTCAGTCAAATCAGACCATCTGTCCAAAGTTCATCCCGGTTCACAGGGATAGAAATTCTAACTGTGATTCTACAATTTTCATATCCAGAAGGATAAACAAAGGCCATACTATTAAAGATTCTTCCTTATACGGCAGCACTGAACTATCTTGGTCATTTTGTTTTCCTCTTTGACTTTATACACACACATGATTATGAGCATATACACACAGCTATACACACACATACACATAGAGCACACACACACAGCACACCTGTGTGTCCTTACCTAAGAGTCCAGAACTCATTGTTTACATAAAAAACCTCAATATCCAATAAGCATGTGGTTGGAGTATCTCAGCAAAGATTACAGATAAGTCACAGGACTGCCCAAATTTGGCCCTACTAAGTATTTCTACTCAATGCTGAATGCCATTGCAAGAAGCAATCAGGGAAAGGTACAGAAGAACACAGTCAGATCATCTGGGGTAGCCAGCTCTATGCCACCCACAGGTGTCTTAGCATCACCCGTTAAAAAGTCAGGGACTTTCTCATTGGAGTTTTTCATGTTTTCTGCTAAGGCTAACCCAGAACTAAATGGTTTTGAGAATTAGATCCATATCAGCCAGAAGCAATTCTGAAGGTAAAAGACATTTCTCCCGTGGGGTTTTGACGACTAAATTGCGACTGCGTGTAACTTCTAAAGGTCCTTTATGCACATTCTACATGGAATACTAGCCAATAAGCTTTTCACTGGCAAAAGCACCTCATAATAAGAGAGGCATATTTTTTTCATCCAAGATTTCACTCCCTAAACATACCCACCTGCATTCACATTCATTTCAATATGCAAGTTTGTGGCAGACTTGAGTCCTGTCTTCAAGTTGAAGAAAGACTGAGTTGCCCAGTATTTTTCTATTATTATTTTTAATTAACATATAATGTATTATTTGTTTCAGGGGTACAGTCCTGTGATTCATCAGTCTTACACAACACCCAGCGCTCACCACAACACCTACCCTCCCCAATGTCCATCACCCAGCCACCTCATCCCTCCACCACCCTCTCCTCCAGCAACCCTCAGTTTCCTAAGATTAAGAGTCTTTTGTGGTTTGTCTCTCTCTCTGGTTTTGTCTTGTTTCATTTTTTCCTCTCTTCCCCTATGATCCTCTGCCTTGTTTCTTAAATTCTGCTCATCAGTGAGATCATATGATAATTGTCTTTCTCTGAGTGGCTTATTTCACTTAGCATAATACCCTCTAGTTCCATCCACGTCGTTGCAAATTGCCCAGTATTTCTAAATAAATGAAGACAGTATTTGACACAATGGTCAAGGCCTGTCTCATTATAGGTATTTTCTTGTGGCCCACAGGTAGTTATAAGCACAGAATAAAAAATTCTATTAGTTTTGCCATCTTTACCATTAGTTGACACTTTGGCACCAAACCTCTACAAGAAACATTATCTCTGGTGGACTGGGCTGGGCCCAGGTATGGTTAAAAATAGTGCTCACAGATTTTCAATATTAACAGATACACTATAACTGATGATTTATTTGTTAAGATGTCCAAAACTTGTTTTAATCTTGCCCATTCCACCACACTTTCCCCAAATAAAATGGTAATATAGAAAACAAAATTACTGTTTTTCCAACTCTGATCTAAATTCCTATATTTAGGGGCGCCTGGGTGGCTCAGTCGTTAAGCGGCTGCCTTCGGCTCAGGTCATGATCCCAGGGTCCTGGGATCGAGCCCCGCATTGGGCTCCCTGCTCGGTAGGGAGTCTGCTTCTCCCTCTCCCCCTGCTTGTGCTCTCTCTCTGTCTCTCTCTGTCAAATAAATAAATAAAATATTTAAAAAAAAATAAAAAAAAATAAATTCCTATATTTGATATCTGAGATAATCATAAAGTAGCTTAATCATGATAACAGATGGTCAGATGAGATAATTTAATTTAGCTCCAATTATTTGTGCCCAAAATTCTTGAATTTTAAGACATGGTGGTTAAACTCAACAGTTCTTCCAAAGACATTTCAGAGACAGAACCACTGTTAATAAAGAGTAAGATCCACGGACAGAGATTGCATTTGATTAAAAACATTCCCCTGGGGCTCCTGGGTGGCTCAGTCGTTAAGCCTCTGCCTTCGCCTTGGGTCGTGATCCCAGGGTCCTGGGATCCAGGCCCGCATTGGGCTCCCTGCTCCGTGGGAAGTCTGCTTCTCCCTCTCCCACTCCCCCTGCTTGTGTTCCCTCTTGCTGTGTCTCTGTCAAATAAATAAATAAAATCTTTAAAAAAAAAAATCCCCCCCCCAAAAAAAAGTTTGATTCATTGTCTCTCCATTAGCACACTTAGTACTAGTTTTAAGTTGTTTAACTTTTAAAAAGCACCAGACAGGGCGCCTGGGTGGCTCAGTTGGTCAAGTGACTGCCTTCGGCTCAGGTCATGATCCTGGAGTCCTAGGATTGAACCCCACATCGGATGCCTTGCTCAGCGGGAAGCCTGCTTCTCCCTCTCCCACTCCCCCTGCTTGTGTTCCCTCTCTTGCTGTGTCTCTCTCTGTTAAATAAATAAATAAAATCTTTAATAAAAAAATAGATAGTTAATACTGTGGAATACATAGGTATATTCCTGTATGTGTACTCATGTGCAAGTAGGTTTGTAAAAGGGATATGTATATAATTATGTTTTTACCTATTAACCTCTAGGATTAATAAAAAAAAAATGGACCAGAGTACCTGATGGTATTTATTCTCTCCTTTATATTGATTTGGTTTGGACAGTTTTTAAATAAATCAGATTTTTTTTTTATTCTTATGTTAATCCCCATACATTACATCATTAGTTTTAGATGTAGTGTTCCATGATTCATTGTTTGTGCATAACACCCAGTGCTCCATGCAGAATGTGCCCTCCTCAATACCCACCACCAGGCTAACCCATCCTCCCACCCCCCTCCCCTCTAGAACCCTCAGTTTGTTTTTCAGAGTCCATCGTCTCTCATGGTTCACCTACCCCTCCAATTTCCACCGCTTCATTCTTCCCCTCCCACTACCTTTTTCTTCTTCTTTTTTTTTTTCTTAACATATATTGCATTATTTGTTTCAGAGGTACAGATCTGAGATTCAACAGTCTTGCACAATTCACAGCGCTTACCAGAGCACATACCCTCCCCAGTGTCTATTACCCAGTCACCCCCTCCCTCCCACCCCACCCCCCACTCCAGCAACCCTCAGTTTGTTTCCTGCAATTAAGAATTCCTCATATCAGTGAGATCATATGATACATGTCTTTCTCTGATTGACTTATTTCGCTCAGCATAACACCCTCCAGTTCCATCCACATCGTTGCAAATGACAAGATCTCATTCCTTTTGATGGCTACATAATATTCCATTGTATATATATATACCACCTCTTCTTTATCCATTCATCTGTCAATGGACATCTTGGCTCTTTCCACAGCTTGGCTATTGTGGACATTGCTGCTATAAACATCGGGGTGCACGTACCCCTTTGGATCCCTACATTTGTATCTTTGGGGTAAATACCCAGTAGTGCAATTGCTGGATCATATGGTAGCTCTATTTTCAACTTCTTGAGGAACCTCCATACTGTTTTCCAGAGTGGCTGCACCAGCTTGCATTCCCACCAACAGTGGAGGAGGGTTCCCCTTTCTCCGCATCCCCGCCAACATCTGTCATTTCCTGACTTGTTAATTTTAGCCATTCTGACTGGTGTGAGGTGGCATCTCATTGACGTTTTGATTTGGATTTCCCTGATGCCGAGCGATATTGAGCACTTTTTCATGTGTCTGTTGGCCATTTGGATGTCTTCTTTGGAAAAATGTCTGTTCATGTCTTCTGCCCATTTCTTGATTGGATTCTTTGTTCTTTGGGTGTTGAGTTTGATGAGTTCTTTATAGATTTTGGATACTAGCCCTTTATCTGATATGTCATTTGCAAATATCTTCTCCCATTCTGTCGGTTGTCTTTTGGTTTTGTTGACTGTTTCCTTTGCTTTGCAAAAGCTTTTTATCTTGATGAAGTCCCAATAGTTCATTTTTGCCCTTGCTTCCCTTGCCTTTGGTGATGTTTCTAAATAAATCAGATTGTATGGCCAATTGACGAGACGGATATTAGCAAGATGATTCAGCATATTATTTAACATGCTCTGTCTCCCCATCAGCATCATTTACCATTTTTATTGTCATGTTCATTAAAATAAAATGGAGCTCTGATAATGATGGCTGAGTATGCAAAGGAGTGGGGCTGCAGTATTGGAGAGAGATGGAATTATTTAAAAGCTAGGAGGAAACATTTTAAAAATGCTGTAACATTAAGTGAATACTTTTAGTATTTAATTACAAATAAAGAATCATAAAAATGATGATTTTTAAAGTTTTAAAGTTATTTGGTAATATTTAACATTAAAAATATATTAAGTAACTTTAAGAAGTGCTAAGAAAAGGGCCTTATAAAACTACCCCAACTGGGGTAGTGTATTAATCATGTTTTGTTGTTTTCTGTATTTGATGTTGCTTTGACAATCGGGGGGCCTTGTTGGCCAGGTCAAGCCTGTCCCCTTTAGGGATAGCTAGTTCCTAAAGATAGCAAACAACTCCCCTGTAAGCATGACTTGCACATACAAACTAACAAAGCCAAAGCCCATAGCCCAACCACAAACTTTATCTAATTCTTGCACACCAAGCCAATGTTTCCCAGCCTAAGTCATCTCAGAACCAAGTACTGGACCACTCATAACCCAGAGCCCACTGGAATTATTCAAACTATTTAATCCAAAGCTTGCTCAAACTTGCCTACCCTGCCTTGGCCATTCCTTCCCGTGGAAACCACAATAATGGCTCTGGGCCATACTTTTCCCTTGCCCCTTCTGCCCCCTGATCATCCAGTGCTTCCCCATGTGGCTCTGCATGGCATGGCAGGCGCCCTTTTCATATTAGCTCCTGTAATGAAATTTTCAATGGCATTGACCTCATTGTGTCATCATTCAATCATCTCTATAAATTAAATCTCAAATCCAATCCAAATAGGCAGTAATGCGATAATAAATTATAGAAGAAATGTAATTTATTGTTGAGTTCTCTTCACTCTGGTAATAACTCTAATAATACAGTTCTGATACAAAATGTGTCATTTACTAATGCACATCTATTCTTTGGTCTCTGAGCTGTTCTTTTTTCTTTCCACCGAGCTGTTATTTGTTGTTCCTATCCTTCTTCTCCCACTTACCTATCAATCTACACTACCTCCACATGCTTGTCATTCTTTGTATGCCATTTTTCTTACATAATTCCTTCATACTTAATAATTTATTAAAATCCATATAGTTCTTCACCTATGCGAATTCACCTATGTGAGGTCTATAGCCTTATAATTGTATTGAGCTTATTTTGCGTACGATGAGAAATCAAAGTCGAGAGTGTATGTTAATTCTCCAGTAAGTTAAAAGAAATTATATTGCAAGAAGATAGTAATTTCATTCAACTGGGCAACTGTCTGCCTTATTCTTATTGAACTAGTCACAGATAGGACAGTCATGTAAGATTAAGAACTCTCATATTCAGGACATAGTTTATAAATCAGAGCTTTAACCCTGTGGATATTGTAAACCAAATATCCTGTGTATCTTCTATCCACTCAACAGAACTTGGGAGGAATAAATGACAAGTCCTGATAAATATTTTAAAAACCAAAATATGTGATTTTTTGAAATTTCTCAGTTTATATAAATAAAACCAGACTATCTACCTTAGAGAAAGAAACGGAGCTAGCTTGGAAAAGTGGTTATCAATAAAATGCCACGAAGCTATTTTGATTCTCAACACTCTACTAATTGACAGTATATCAAAAGAGCTTTAGATTAATAATGATAATAAGTATAAAGAATTCCAGAAGTCTTTCTGAGCTAAGTGATTATATTATTTTCTTGAAAAAATAATATTAGGGAAGTATTTATAATTAATTGAGTGTTCTAGCCTAAACATTTTATTATTTATTCATGTATATTTTTTAAACTATCTTTACATCCCTCTCTGCCATCCTCTGCATATCATATTGAAAAATAAATACATCTTCTCTTTCTAATACATTGTCAGCATGATGAGGATCAATTATTCAGTTCTATAAATATAAAAAAGATATTCATATGATAGGAAAAATGGTGTGAATGCTACTCTTATCACAGGTTTTCTCTCATCCTTGGAAAATCATTTTCTGCTTTATTATAAATATCCATTTGTTAAGCTTTTTGATGTGTATTTTTAGGCATCTATGTGATAGCTAAGCCTGCAAGAGAATTCACTGGTTTATGGAATTCAAAGAAGGTTTTAAGGACTAATCCATAGGAAGAGAATAATGTAGTCAAGCCTCATGAATAACTCGAGTCAGTAATTCACACCCAAAAGTTATATCTGGCCTCCTCTACTCTTTGCATATTGGATTTATTATTTCTTACTAAACAATGACAGGATGCATAGACACAGACAACTCTATAATTTTCTATCTTCTGATTTTAGTTAAGAGAATCAAGACCAGCATTCTTTCATCCCCAGTCTCACAATTCTAGAAACAGGAACATATTAATGTTGTCTGACTAAGCCACTTGCTAGGAAATAGTCAATGTGATCGGTGGACAGCATCCTATAAAAACACTGCAGCTTCTGTTGAGGGGAAAGAGAACTTAAGCATATTGGAGGGGAGAAAGTTTTTTTAGGGGAGAAAAATGGTGCTGAGGATATAATCAATTGATGGAAAAAGCTACTTTTTAATCAGTTAGCAAAAGGATTTTAACTCTTCACCAGCTTGCAAACACCTCTTATCTTGTATATCACTCTGGGAATTTAGATGAGCTTTTATTGCATCCAAGTAATTCCCAAATCCTCTGTTAAACTCCTCACCATCCATTTGATCTTCAAAATTAACAGGTTAAAAAAAATTCACAAGATGAAGCATGCATTTGTTTTAAATTATTCAAAGAATTTAAAAGGAGGGTCACCTCTTTAATTTTCTCGTTACCATTTCTGATTCAAACTAGCCCATGGCTCAAGAAATGGACGACATTGATAAAAAGCAGAGAGAAAGTGTTTGGCTTTTGCATTCCTAGGAAGTAAAGATTCTGGTGATTTAAGGGGCTTTTGGGCATATTTTGACTCTAAAGGAGTTGAATCTTGCAAATCAAATTTAGCACTGCTCCCTGCCCAGTGCAACACCACCTCTTTCTAACCTTTTATCCTTAGTTGGATCAGTGGTCAGTACCACTAGGCAAAACTCTCTGGGGGAAGTTGGTTAGAGCTCCTGCCTTTTAGTTTTCGTTGGTGGCTTGCATGCCATAGGAACTTGAAGCAGTGACCAAGACATTCAAGCATATGTGCCAAGAAAGGCTAGTAGGCTGGACCCTAAGAGGAGGCCCCAGCTTTAGGCTACCAATTTGACTGCTGGAAACAGAACAGAGAACAAGGTCTGCTGAGGCCTGTATCTGATTACTGCATGAAGGCAGAAAATGAGGGGAAGAGAAAAAAATACTTGCAAATACTGGGTTTCAGTTTTGCATTCTTACCAATAGGATTAGCTGTTCCTTTTCTTTTAAGAGGTGAGAGCTAGGAAGAGGATGGAAGAAACAGGCATAGCCCTTAATGGACCAAATCAAACCTTTTTTTTTTTTTTTAAGTTTTATATATTTATTTGACAGAGTGAGACACAGCAAGAGAGGGAACACAAGCGGGGGGAGTGGGAGAGGGAGAAGCAGGCTTCCCGCCGAGCAGAGAGCCCCACGCGGGACTCTATCCCAGGATTCCGTTATCACGGGATCACGAACCAAGCCAAAGGCAGACACCCAACGACTGAGCTACCCAGGCGCCCCGGACCAAATCAAACCTTAACTCCACCTTGAGATGGCTTTCTCCATCATCCATCCCCAGCCGCCCTTATTCGCTGTACTGTGCCTCATTATTACAACATGTTCCCATTGTCTGTTTTCATCAGTGCTCCTGATCTTTTTCCCTCCACCAGCTTGAAAGCCCGAGAGCGAGGAGACTTCTGTTTACAAGTCCAAACTAGGGCTTTCAATTCCGCACAGGCTTGCCACAGGCATACCCTCAGAGACTGAAGAAAGTGAAAGCTGGGCGGGCATTTATTCTGAACATATTTATCAGAGATGAGAAAATACCTATCATGAATACTTACATATCTTTGAATGCCTTATTATAATCTCTTTTCACTTTCATTCCTCAGAATCAGGTAGACTGACAGAAATAAGAGACAGCGATTTTACAGAAAATGTCAGAGGAACACACTGGGAAAGTTAGACAAAGCTGTTAACTAAGCACTTTGCCTGTTTTTACTTGGTTCGCGGCGATATTAACTAGAGAGATTCTTGAGATGAATCTGTTTTATTGCAAGCTTGATTACCTACACATCCCTAAATTATTCCATCATACAAATGACAGCTTATACTTAATGAAAGAGGCCACTTATTTAACTGCTGAGTATTTTTGAGAAATCCTTTTAACCTACTTCCCTGTGAAAATGAAAATAAGGAAAAATGTACTTTCACAAATCTTCAATGGCTTGCATTTGCGCTTTTAACAGAAGAAAGGGTGGGATGAATATGGCACGCCTTTCCTCCCACACATCCTTATTAGGCCTAGAAATTAAGGCATAGAGTAATTATAAAAAGTATTTTCTCACGGATACAAATGTTACCCCAGAGACCACAGAGAAGACTGAGAGGCTGGCATGGCGACCAGACACGTCAAGCCATGTGATCTCAGTCCCTGCGCTGGTTTCCCGGTAGCACTGTATACATCCCCGACTATCACTGAAGAGCTTATGTTGTTGGTACTTACCCAGGAGACCCAGAAGTTATTCTTCAAGAGTGATACAAGCATATTTTTTTAGGGCAATATAATAGGTTTTATTCCCTCCTGTAATTTTAAGGGCTCTTTATTTATTCTGCTCTGAGCTTAGTGGAAAAAGATTTTAAATACGACTTTAACGCTAATAATCTTGATAAACTTTCTAGCTGAGACATCTAATCCTGAGTATCTCCCTTGCTTTATAAGTAGAATGAAATCGTCACAGGTAAATAATATAGATTCAGTGTTTTTTGTTATATCTTCTAAAGAAATGAGGTACATGTTCCTGTATTAGTCACATGTCATCAATATAAAAATTAAGATATTCTCCACTTTTTTGTACTGAGCCTTCAAACTGCAGTGTGTTTTTGATATTTACAGTGCATCTCAATTCAGACGAGACATATTTCAAGAATTCAGGCACCACATATGGCTAGTGACTATCATACTGGACAGCAAAGCTAGCTCTATGACGTTATGAAAGTCTGTTAAAAGAATTAATTTTGGAATTATGTATGGAAGTATGATTTCCCATAGATTTTGTTTGATACTTGGGAAAGTAAATTTATCATTTAGGCTTTTTTTTTATCATTTAGGGAGATTTTTGTAATATTTTATTTATTTATTTGACACAGAGAGAGAGAGAGAGCACAGGCAAGGGGAACAGCAGAGAGAGAGGGAGAAGCAGGCTCCCTGCTGAGCGGGGAGCCCAATATGGGGCTCGATCCCAGGATCCTGGGATCGTGACCTGAGCTGAAGGCAGACACTTAACCAACTGAGCCACCCAGATGCCCAGATTGGGAGCTTTTTAAATGTTTTCTGTATTCACCTAACTAAGCTAAATCTAGGATGAATTTAATTATATGTATAATCAGTACAAGTAAATTGCTATCTAATAAATGCTTTCTATTGTCAACCTGAATCTTGGTACTTGGATACCAGTCTCCATTATTTTGTATTTTGTGCTAAGGTGCTTTCTAATTAGATCAGTTTGATAAATTAACATTCCACCCCCTGATCTTTCCACCCACAGTGATTCAGCTTACCCCAAAACAAGATTTGTTCTCAGTAAACCCAAATTTCATTTTCTTAGCAATCCTGGAGGGTAACTGCCTGCCATTCCCTACAGGAAAGTCTTTGTAGAACTGATTATTGGTTAAGTTGCCTCTTCAGAATCCACAGCCCATCAATCCCTATCTAGGCAACCTGAGCAAAGTCATTTTTCCCCAGCAACAGATTCAGCCTGGTCCGGTGCACAGACTAAGCCAACAGCTACTCGCTGTGTGATTTTGAGAAATCCAAAAGGCCCTCATTAGCTCCTAACTAGTTCTCTCAGTTTTGAAAAACTGTCCCCCCCCCCCACCCGCCCCCATATTTACTGTATTGGCATTCTCTTCCAGAACCACACTTTGCTGAAAAGGCAAATATGGTGTAACACATTCAATTCACTGGCGTTCGGTATACTCCAGACACTAGGTGATAGAGAACCACTCATTTTAGATTGAGGGAGGAAATAAAAGAGCACGCAGGGTGCTCGTGAGATAGTATGATGATGAAAGTGACAAACCCAGACAGTCTGGAGAGCACTAGTGACTTGGGAAAGATGTGGGCACACAAAGGAGGGTGATCAAAAAAGAAATACGTGAAGGAATAGCACTATTTTATAATTATGTCTTGGGCTGCATTTTTCTAGTAGATCTGAAGTTGGGGATGTTTTGAAAATATTTGATTTGCTTATTCATTTGGAGCATTTGCACTTCCCTACAGACTAAATTCTGGTAAGGTAGACTCTGGTATTTTTAAAAGGGGATTGATTAAAGAATTGAATAAGGGAAACTTTGTTTAATAGAAAAAGTGAAATAACTAAGTCTACTTGAATCTAGTGTTATTTTGGTAATGAAGTAACCAAATAATTCACTGTATAGAAAATTTGGCATTTTTTTCTGAGACTTTCACAGAAAATATTCTACCCTCTTTTCTATTATTTTTTTCAGTGAGATATTAAATGCTCACTTTGGGAAAATGTTCAGAAAATCCTCTCTTAGAGTATAATTTTAATGTGTCAGAAACTGTAATTTGTGCCAGAGAACTAAGTGATAGGGGTCCATTGTGGGATTTTAAATATATCTATCCTTAATGGTTTCTAAGTCCTTTTGTGAACTACATTAGTGTGAAATGTTATTTATTTAATCAAATAGAGCCATTACTCACAATAGGAAATGCACAACCCTATCTCTGCTGAGAAATGGAAAGAGCTTCTAGGGTAAAGAACAGAACAGAGCTGGAATTTAGGAGGGCAGATAACAAGACAAAACCGAATGAGTTTGACTGCTTCTTTTATGCCTAAGTTCACAAAATGGAGTCCATAGAAGAATTAGTTATCCAAATTCCTTTTCACATTGTGCCTCTCCAGTGAACTTCCCTCTTCAGAAGCTCCACAGCTGCTCAAACAACTGAATTCTGCGGTGAAGGGTTTTTGAGGCAAGTGCAGTACTGTGACCCAGGTCGGATTCCCGTCCTTTTCACATCCACGGGAGGTGTCACCCCAGGCGCTGCCATGTGGGCTATGGAGCATGCTCTGAATGTTGAAAATGTTGCTCAAAGCAGAGCATCTTTATGAAGTAAAGGCATAGTAAGAATTAATTTTGCTTCTAGAAGGGAGTTATTATATATATGGGTATGGCAGAACAACAGAAGGTAAAATCTGCACCAAGAAAGTTAATACAGTAGTTAAAACCCAGGCTCTGAAACCTGACAGGTTCAAGTTTCAATTCGGCCACTTGCTAACTGGGTGTGAGCTAACTTTCATTGTTCCAAGGCTGTTTCATGTATCAATGCATCAAAGTAGCTGTTGAAAGATTGTTATTCTCCATTTGAATGGTGAATAAACAGGCATAGAGAATGTAACTCTCCCACAGGTAGGAAATGAAGAGCCTGGTTTGAATGCAAAACAGTAATTGTTTTGGGCTTTAAGCAAATAGTGTTATGTCCCAGGCGACAGAGACTGCTTACTCTTGTTTCAGTTAATCAAACTTTCTTTTCTGTCTGATCATCTGTAAAACGGAAATAAATACAGGACCCACCTCATGGGGTTAAATGTTCACTCATTAACACAGTGAATTTAGCACAATGCCTGAACCCCAGTAAATACTCAGTAAATGTAGTTTTACCCAAAGCATGCATTTCTTCCAGTCAGTCTCTAGAGAACAATTAATCTCTAAACGTTAATTAGTCAAGACTGCTAAATCTGTTTATTGGCTCAGACTTCCCCAACATCTCACCTTAACAGTTGATAAATGTCTCAAGCAGGTGTTATCGGATATTGCAACTGTCAACTGTTATGATTGCATCTGTGGTGGTGAAAATGTCAACATGATACATGGAATGATTAATAATGCAGCAAAGAATAAATTGCTCAGAAGCATGAACCAAAGCCCCTAATGTGTGGAATGATTGCCTATACTTATCTGTTTCATCTGAATCTTTCTGAAGGACAAGATCTAGTCAAAGCAACCCAGATCTTATGCCAGGTGGCAATCTCAAAATACACTTATGTAAGTCAGCACTCGTCGGACATGATTCTAGTGAGGGGACTGAAGGGACTGCAGAGTAGGTATGTGCACCTGCTGCTTTGCATTTAGCAGACAAGTGATATGGAGAAGCAAAAAGAGGTTGTCCAGATAATACACTATGAGGA